>NC_053166.1:160125572-160420572 GCF_016835505.1 Polypterus senegalus | reverse complement strand
GCTGCCAGGTTGGACTCCTCTGACTCGGATGAGGTGAGTCGGACTGACTGACTGAGGGTTAAGATGCACCCGCATGTCTTTGGAGACCAACCAACGTGCCAACCATTATGCAACCCGCTATACCCTAACTACAGGGTCACGGGGGTCTGCTGGAGCCAATCCCAGCCAGCACAGGGCGCAAAGCAAGAAACAAACCCCGGGCAGGGCGCCAACCCACCGCAGGGCACACACAACACTCACACACTGGGGTCAATTTAGGAACACCAGTGCACCTAAACCTGCATGTCTTTGGAGTGTGGAAGGAAACTGGAGCACCCGGAGGAAACCCACGCAGACACGGGGAGAACATGCCAACCCAGGTCTTCTAACTGCGAGGCAGCAGCGCTACCCACTGCACCACCGTGCCGCCTCGTTTTTGGGGACCCTGGGAGAAAATGAACACTCCGTACAATCAATGCAGACATAGGACCAGAGGATCTGTGAAGGGGCAGCACTAACTGCTGCACCACCGTGCCATCCTTTACTGTTCTGCACTTCTATTTATTTCATACTATCAGGCATCGCCGTTGCAGTCAGTAATCCCTTGCGTGGCTGTTGTGAATTCTGATAATTCGATTATTGACATCTCGATGGGATCGACTCTCGTCTTCTCTTCGCGGCTCTCATTATCTCTCTGTCTCGCCTGCCACACTTCATGTCACTCTGGCCTGGGTGCTGGACAGCTTCACTCACAGGAGCTGCTTGTTTGTTTTTTCTATTCTTTTATTTTTGGGATGGCTGCTTATCAGCCGCATGCCTCCCAGGCACACAGGACTGTCGAGACCTAACCTCCAAATTCCAGACTTAGGCAGCTGCATAAAGCAGATCCCCGTTTTGATTTGGAATCCCAGGAGGCCGCGCTACACCTGCATGTTATTAAGGGCCGAGGACTGACAGATGGCCGCCGTCACTCATTCACGACGCACTCTGAAGCACTTGACGTGGAATGTGACTACACAGAGACCATGCCAATCATTTATTTTTCTGGAAAGCGGACAAAAAAAAAAATGTCTGCAAACTGGGCACACTGGGATATTGAGTGGCTAAACGAACATGGGGAGCGCCGTTCGGACTGACGCTGGGACAGCTCAGGTGGGCTGAGGGGAGCACGCTGAGCCCGACACGCGGAGCTTTGGAGTGGATGGATTACTACAAGGCTTTCTTGGAAAACTCCAGAGGCATCCATTCAGGGTCCGCATTGTGAAGAAAGACAGAGCCTGCCCGCCTTGGAGCTTGGCAGCGAGCGCCGAGGATGAGGTCACCGCGGCCGCTCCCTCCTTATGTCATCGATCAGCTCTCCCACACAACTGTTGCCGAAGCGACTCTTCCAGCACCTTCAGCGTGTGTTTCATTCCTGCCATGGCGGCAGGTTGCTGCAGTGGGAGGGCAAGGTGCTCCAGTGCCACGTTACCAAGACATTCCTGGCATTGCCTGTTGCTTTCACTAGGGTGGGCCGCCTGGGCCTTTCAGTTCCTCAGCTTACTGAGCATCACGTACTTTAGCCTTTCCTCAGAATCCGTGGATTTTGCGTACTTTGGCTCTGGAGACGCGTGTGGTTTCCCTGTGCTCTGGTACTCCTGACACACTTTCATTTTCAGGGCGTCTCTAAGTCTTTATTTGGTTCAGGGCTTGAGGGGTCTGCCATCTTTATGTGGTCTGTTAGTTTGGGACACCCCTGCTGTCTTCAGATTCATTCTTTAATTTGGGATTAGTCTGTGGAATTCACGCACTTCACCTTACAAGTCTTTGAATGCTTCAGTGCTTTTGAGGGGTATATAGTTTTGTTTGGGGTGGCACGGTGGCGCAGTGGGTAGCGCTGCTGCCTCACAGTTAGGAGACCTGGGTTTGCTTCCCGAGTCCTCCCTCCCTGTGTGGAGTTTGCATGTTCTCCGCGTGTCTGCATGGGTTTCCTCCCACAGTCCAAATCACGCAGGTTAGGGGCATTGGCGGTCCCAAATTGTCCCTAGTGTGTGTGCTTGGTGTGTGGGTGTGTGCCCTGTGGTGGGCTGGCGCCCTGCCCGGGGTCTGTTTCCTGCCTTGCACCCTGTGTTGGCTGGGTTTGGCTCCAGCAGACCCCTGTGACCCTGTAGTTAGGATACTGCGGGATGGATAGATGGATAGTTTTGTTTGTAGGGCGTCAGAGGTCTTTGTATAATTTCACCTACAGGGTTTGGTGGTCTTTACGTGGTGCCTGAGGTCTTGATATACTTGAGCTTTGGGGGTCTGTGGTCTTTACATACTTAAGCTTTGGGGGTCTTTGGTCTTTACGTACTTAAGCTTTGGGGGTCTTTGGTCTTTACATACTTAAGCTTTGGGGGTCTTTGGTCTTTATATACTTGAGCTTTGGGGGTCTTTGGTCTTTGCATACTTGACCTCTGGGGGTCTGTCATCTTGATATACTTGAGCTTTGGGGGTCTGTGGTCTTTACATAGTTTACTTTACCGATGTCTGTCCTCGTTTCCTCCGGGCGCTCCGGTTTCCTCCCACAGTCCAAAGCCATGCTGGTTAGGTGGATTGGCGATTGTAAATTGGCCCGTGTGTGTGCTTGGTGTGTGGGTGTGTTGGTGGGTGCCCTGCAGTGGGTTGGCACCCTGCCCGGGATTGGTTCCTGCCTTGTGCCCTGTGTTGGCTGGGATTGGCTCCAGCAGACCCCTGTGACCCTGTGTTCGGATTCAGCAGGTTGGAAATTGGATGGATGGATGGATATCTGTCCTCTTTATATATTTTTGTTTTTGGGGGTCTGTGGTCTTTACATACTTGATCTCTGGGGGTCTGTCGTCTTGATATACTTGAGCTTTGGGGGTCTGTGCTCTTGCTATAGTTTACTTTACCGGTGTCTGTCCTCTTTATATATTTTTGTTTTTGGGGGTCTGTGGTTTTTATATTGGGGTGCCTGTGGTCTTCATACTCTTTACTTTCCAGATGTCTGAGGTCTTTTTTGTTTTTTTTGGGGTGCCTGCTGTCTTCATATGCTTTAGTTTTAGGGGGTCAGTGCTCATTTAATCTCTTGGGGTCTCTCAGATCTTTATGTATTTTGCTTTACCAGGTGATTCCGGTTTTTATTCGCTTTACTTTCCGGGTTTCTGAGGTCTTTTTGTATTTTATTTTGTGTTTTTTCGACTCTTTATTAATTGTAACTCTGAGGATGACTATGGGCTTTGTAAATGTTACCGTTGGGGGTCTCTGCTCTTTTACATTCCCAGCTGCCTGGTGTCTCATGATAGTTCAGTATACGAAGTCTTTATAAACTTGCACTTGTCTTTGTAACTGATATCTTTATGTAGTTAAGCTTAGGGGGGCCGGTCGGTGGTCCTTATATACTTATCTCTGGGTACCTCTGGTGCCTTTATCTGGCAGGTGTCTGATGACTTTTTATGTTTTACTTTGTTGGGGGTCTGAGGTCTTTAAAACTTAAACATTTAATATTTGAGGTCTTTATATCCTTTAGTTTTGGGGGTCTCTGGTCTGATGTCTGTCTGGTGTCAGTGGTCTTTATATTCTTTCGCTCTCCCTCTTTCTTCCAGGACTGTTTGTTCTCCTCCTCCTCCTTCCTCGTCCTCTTTCAAAGCCCCCGGTGGTCCCTCGTACCTCCCCAAATTGGCCGTCTTATTGCTCCTCACCCCCCCCCCTCCACTGCCCTTTTCCTTTCTACCTCACGTGGCTGCAGAGTTCAAATCCCAGCGCTGTCCCTCCTAAAGGCTGCGCCCAAGCACACGGACCCCCGCGCTCACTCGCTCGCTCACGCCACACTCACTCCAGCATGCTCTGCCGGGACGTGTGTGCGCTCCTGGGCTACGCAGCCCTTCTCGTTGAAGCATTTCCTTCAGCCAGCATCAGGATAACACAAGGTAGGTGAGCTGGTGGGAGTTGGGGGGACGCAGTGGTAGAGCCTGGCATTTGAGAGACACGTCTTCACGGTTAGAAATGTTAAATGAGCCTGGCAGGAATGAGCCGTCTGACTGTGAAACTTCACTGGGACATCGAGTGTGTGTGTGTGTGTGTGTGTGTGTGTGTGTGTGTGTGTGTGCATGTGCCTCGACGTGATGGCGCTTACACTCGGGGTGTGGGGGCTTCTGAAAACCGAGACAGAAACCAGAAGTTTAAAAAGAAGGCAGAAAAAGAGCAGAGCGAGAATGGCAGAATGGCATCTCACGAGGCGACTCCTTTCAGATGAAGGGTTTGCATGTCGTCGTTCCCCCCCCCGGGTTTCTTGTGGGCCTTCTAGGGGTCTGTCAGCTCTCCCATCCCAAAGGTGTGCGCAGGCTCGGCTAATCCATGGGAGTTAAACTCCGGTCCTGGAGGGCCGCAGGGGCTGACATTTTCTATTCCAGCCATTCTCTTAATTGGCATCCATTCCTGCTGCTGATGCCCTCGTTTAAAGTGTCGTACTGTTAACTCCAAATATATTTCATATTGATTGACCTTCTTATGCTGAATCTTAACTTCTACATCCTGACATTTAGAATGTTGTCATGTGCTGAAACTGATTACATCCACAGCACTGACCCCAAGGCGCTGTAAGGGTTAAGATTAAGTAAGTCAACAGATGACCCACCACCCTCAGTCCCTTCTGTCCATCGCCAGTCCTTCACACCCTAAGGTTCAAGTACTCGACAAGTCGGTGTGCCCCTTTCAAGAGTTGGGTTGTCTTGCTGCTGCTCCTACAGTGCTGCTGGGATTGGCTCGGGCTCTGAAAATAGAAAAGCATCCGCCCGCTCAGCTGGCACACCATACAGTCACTCAAGCCTTTGGTTGGCATTTCGAGGGCAGACATTTTATATTCGTTAAAAAGAAATGGCCAACCCTCGATTTTGGAGGACAGAGAGAGAGAGAGAGAAGGGATTGTCACGTAATTTCATGATATTTGTTATGTGTGTTTGATTCGATAAAAGTGAAGGACAAATAAAGTTTAAACAACTCG
Organism: Polypterus senegalus; assembly: GCF_016835505.1. Lineage (NCBI taxonomy): Eukaryota > Metazoa > Chordata > Cladistia > Polypteriformes > Polypteridae > Polypterus > Polypterus senegalus. The sequence goes on along the minus strand of NC_053166.1, from coordinate 160,415,612 downwards.
CCATACTTGTTAACCTTTCATACAACACCGACTCCTTCAGGCACAAGCACAACAGTGCAGCGAGGTCAGAAGACAGCGGCTAAATCTGACAGGACAAGCAACCAGCAGTCATGTAAAGTGACATCTATTATATAGCGCCTTTCACATCTGCTTATCTATCTATCTATCTATCTATCTATCATATAGCGCCTTTCACATCTATCTATCTATCTATCTATCTATCTATCTACCTATCTATCATATAGCGCCTTTCATGTCTATCTATCTATCTATCTATCTATCTATCTATCTATCTATCATATAGCGCCTTTCACATCTATCTATCTGTCTATCAAATAGCGCCTTTCACATCTATCTATCTATCTATCTATCTATCTGTCTATCATATAGCGCCTTTCACATCTATCTATCTATCAAATAGCGCCTTTCACATCTATCTATCTATCATATAGCGTCTTTCACATCTATCTATCTATCTATCTATCTATCTATCTATCTATCCATTTTAGTGACGGCTGCCATTTTTGACCCCAGCACCAGTTTGACATTTCTAAGGAGGGTGGGATTCTGTCCTTTCCCAGCGCCCAATTCCTCTCATTTTTTTAGTCATTCTGGTGTACTTGGCTTCACTCCCCACACATCAGTTATGACGAGGTGGTCCGCACAGAGTGGGATGTCTCTTGGCAGGCTTTGTTCTCGCACACAGAAGGCCGCTGATATAATTCGAGTTGGGTGTTTGTGCCGGAGACGCGCCGGTGACGTCACTCCGCACAGCTGCCTGGCCAGACGTCTCCGGTCTCTTGCTTTGCCTCCACGCTCACGGTGGTGACCTTCATGTCTTCCGCAGCCCTCCCTCTGCAGCTGACCGAGCTCCAGCCGCCAGCGTCCTGCCCGCTCTTCTGGACCGAGTTTGAGGGTCACTGCTATCGTTTCTTCCCCACCAACATGACCTGGGCAGAGGCAGACCTTTACTGCGCAGAATTCTCCAATGGCTTCAAGTCGGCCAAGCTCACCTCAATACACAGGTAGCGTAGACACTCAGCACCGTCTGCTGTGACATGTGACGAGTGATGAGTGACGAGTCCGGGGCAGGTGGGCTGGGGTGACATGCTGTGATTTGAGCCAGAGGGGTGATGGAGGGATGTGACGTCACATGTCCCAGATCAGACGAGGAACGTCTTCTTTGTCCTTCGTGTGCTTTTCTTTCTTTTAATTCCTCGCCTTTCAGCTGTCATGGAGTTCGTTTATCTGTGGGATTGAAATCCGCGTTTTATTGAAAGGCCTCCTCGCTGCATTGTAGGTGTGTTGCTGTATAATTCGGCCCCACGTGAGGCTGGGTACCTGAAATTGTGGGTATCCCTTGTCACACGCGTACGCTTAGGAGGCAGCCAACAAGCCTTAGGGTGAGCGACACGACACAAGATGAGGGGTGAGGGTTAGGAAGACCAGAGCCCCCCGTCTCTCTCAATGAAGAAAAGGAAGAATCTCACACAATTACCTTCAATACTTCTGGTCTCACAAAATGGCCACTAAACAGCAATCCCGTCTCAGAATACCAGAGATGGCGTCACTTTCAGGCCCCTCCATGATGACATCACTTTCAGGCCCCTCCATGATGACTTCCCTTTCAGGCCCCTCCATGATGACGTCAGTTTCAGGCCCCTCCATGATGACGTCATTTCAGGCCCTCCATGATGACGTCAGTTTCAGGCCCTCCATGATGACATCAGTTTCAGGCCCCTCCATGATGACGTCATTTCAGGCCCTTCCATGATGATGTCATTTCCGGCCCCTCCATGATGATGTCACTTCAGGCCCCTCCATGATGACATCGCTTTCAGGCCCCTCCATGATGACGTCATTTCTGGCCCCTCCATGATGACGTCATTTCTGGCTACTGTGGATGATCTAATATGCCCTCTCGTGTCCCAGGGTCCCATTGGTCTTCTCCCGGTCCTTCCACCTGCCCCAGCCGTCGGTCACAATGTACAGTACGTCAACTGAAATCTGAAGCCCACAGTAGGTTTCATCGGCACCGGTGGTCCATCTGTGGTTAGAGGGGACATTGTGCGCTGCTCTGGAGGACATGAGGGTGACGTAAACAGAGGGGGACGGAGGTGACGTCACCGTCTGGAGCCGGAAATGAAGAGGACATCGGTGAGGGACCGGAGATGAAGTCATCACAAGAGGACGGTTTGTTGGCACAGAAGCGCGTTGGACTTGGTTGTCCTCTGCGGAATGTCTGCTTGCACATTTTCTGGACTTTCTGGATACTCGGTCCTGTACTCTCGTCCCATGTCTGTCAGGCCCAGTTGGCTGCCCCCTAGTCGTGCCCGCGTGTGTGTGTGACCAGAGCTGACCTGGGACTTGTTCCACCTGAACATGTTTTCACGCTTCATCCCGCCACGATGAATGCCACTAACACGTCTAACGCTCTCTCGTCCCTCTTTTGCAGCTGGCAGGAGAACGTTTTTGTCTATGACTTAGTCAACAGCCGAGTTCCTGGGATTCCCACCGATATCTGGATCGGACTTCACGATAGGAGGCAGGTGCGTATGCGTTTGTGTCTTTGTGAAAACCGATGGCTTTAGGTTTGACGTGTGGCACTTGCACTGGCGGCGGCCCTCACTGATGCCCACCATTACTTCATCCAAAAGGGAAGGAAGGCTAAGACCACCCAAGCAGCTTGCTCAAACAGAATTTTGAAATGTGATAATTATATTAAATTATACAAAACAAAATACCAAAAAAAAAAAATCGGATTGCAAATTCTATAGGAAAAAAAAAATCAAAAATCCAAACTTCAAAGCTAAAGAAAAGAACAATAGGGCAGTAAATCTTAACAATATGAGAGTTGGTGAAGTCGCGTTCTGCGGTGGGCTGGCGTCCTGCCCGGGGTTTGTCTCCTGCCTTGTGCCCTGTGTTGGCTGGGATTGGCGTGACCCTGTAGTTAGGATATAGCGGGTGGGATGGATGGATGGATATCCTCGCCTTCAAGTTCTCCTGTGGATAAGTCGGGACTTGATCTTACTGTATAGTTTCTGGTATTTCAGAACGTCGGTCGTATAAGTCGAATGTGGAAATCTCACGCTATTGGTCCACGAGATATGCTAACGCCCGCCCACCTGAGAGAGTCACCACGGGGCACACGGCCTTTTGTTTTCTATGTATTGAGCCTACGTGACCACACGGTGATACCCGCACTATTCCGAAGCGACGTCTGCACTCTTTTGTGTTTTTTGTATCTCACACCCTCACACATCCCTTATCTACGATTAGAAGAAAATACAAAGCTGTTTTTAAATGAAAAGTCGTTGAAGTGGCGAATGAAATGGGTCACAGCGCTGCTGCCACAAAATTCGATGCGTATGAGAAACTGGTGTGAGACTGCAGGAGGCAAAAAGATGTTCAAAAATGAAGCGTTGCATTTCGGAACAGGCGTATAAGTTGGGGTCTGATTTTATGATCGATTTTTCGACGTATACGCGAGTAAATACGGTACTTGGAATCAACAGTTCAGGGTAACGGGGAGTGCAGAAGAGAACTGAAGAAGAGTGTGCAGGCGGGGTGAAGAAGAGTGTCAGGAGTGATTGGTGACAAGGAGACCAGCTCTGTTATATGGGTGGGTGACGGTGGCACAGGAGACAGAGCTGGAGGTGGCAGAGTTTAATATGCTAAGATTGGCATTGGGTGTGACGAGGATGGACAGGATTAGAAATGAGGACATCAGAGGGTCAGCTCAAGTGGGAAAGATGCGTTGGTTTGGACATGTGAGGAGGAGAGATGCTGGGTATACTGGGAGAAGGGTGCTAAGGATAGAGCTGATAGGTAAGGGGAGAAGAAGAAGGCCTAAGAGGAGGTTTATGGATGTGCTGAGGTGATGGGTGTGACAGAGCGAGATGACGAGGACAGGAAGAGAAGGAACAGGATGATCCGCTGTGGTGTGACCCCTAACAGGAGCAGCTGAAAGAAAAAGATGAATTACTTCCTAAACTTCATAAAGGTCCACAAATTCAAAATCTGAAGACCGTGTGGTGAGAATGCAGCACCAACATGGCCTAAACTACCCAAAAAGTCCAAACCAGGACCTGGCGTCAACTCAAGAGTGGGGCTCTCCGGCCTGCACGGGCCCAAACGGGGGCACTGGCTTTAAAACACTTTTAAATGTCCCAAATACACAAAAGTGGCCATCAAGGATGAGGAATCCATTAAACCCCTGGCAAATAGGGCAAAGGCGAATGAATCTTTATCAATAAACTGTTTATTTACCATAATCAAAAAAGATAAAAAAAACAAACAAGCAGAGAAATTTAATAAGCACAAAAGGGTAGGCCTCAAAAGACCACCAAGGCCAAAACGCAAACCAAGGGTCCAAATCCAATAAACCGTAAAGAACACAAAGAGGAGATCTCAGTGACCCCCTGCTGGAAGGGCTGAGGGTGGAGCCACAGTGGTGATGTCATGGTGGCCCCGCCTCTTGGGGTTTTGCACACCAAACACAAGGAATGTGGTGCCGACGCAGCCATCCTCAATAAACAGGAAATAAGCCGCACTTACATGACACAATCTTCACAAACATCACATAAGAATAATGACAAAATAAATCCACAGACTGTAAGCCGGGGAGCAAACGAATCCAAAACCTGAGCAGATAAAAGATACCAAAACTTGCAAAGGCGAAGAACGGAAAGGGAGCCGAGGGAACAAATGCCAGAGCAAACAGGTCACGGCAGAAGGGGTCTTGAAGAAGCCCCCAGTGCCCCCATCACCTGAGGACATTCATCTAACTAAAGAGCAAGGGGTGGGAAGAAAGCCAGGGGAGAAATGCCGGCTGAAACACGACAGTAGCGGAGCGAAATGTTCTTTACAAGACAAGAACAATTGCTTGGGATGCCATCTGGGCCACAAAACCCGAACAAATGACGCACACAAAGTCGTTCACTGGGCAGCTTCAAAGAGACTTGAACTTTCAGGACGATCTGTGAAGAATTTGGGCTTCTGTCAACTCAAGGTCTGCGTCCACATCAAGATCAGACACCATCCTCAATGGCCGCTCTGCTTTTACATGGTGTGGACCAGAAGAAGCGGTTCGGTGCCCTCTAGGGGCAGAGAGAAGAAGGAGGCAAGTCTGTTAGTGGCAGCGCCTCCTGTCGTCCCGGGGCGGTACTTGTTGTCATGCTAATGATGTCACATGTCGGGTCTCGCAAAAACAACAAAGCTGCAGAGCCGGGTGGACGTGCAAATGGGGCTTCGGTAAAAATGGCTGAACTTTGACGACACTCTCTTCTGTTGCTCCAGGAGGGCGTCTTCGAGTGGACCGACGGCACTCCGTACGCCTACAGTTATTGGGACGGGAACCAACCAGACGACGAAATCCACAGCATCCCCGGAAAGGAAGACTGCGTGGAGATTTGGTTCCGCCAGAGCAGTGGTAAGGAGCTGAGGGTCTTACCAGTCGGGCTGGGGTCGCCTCGTTGGCGTGGTGGTCTGTTTTGGTGCCTCCCAGCTCCGGAGTTAGGTTCAAAATGCCAACCTGGTGTCCTCGCCCACACAGTTACGGGTCGTTTGGATTGGAGACTCTGAACTGCCCCGAAATCAGTTGGTGGGCCACATGACGGGCCTTGTATTGCAATGAGCTGATCGGAAAAATGAGAGGAGCCAAAGATTTTAGATCTGAAAGGCAGAGACGAAGGTGAGACCTCGAGCGCCACGTCTGAGTGCCCACAGCGACGACCTAACGAGTAGAGGAGGTCAGAGAGAACCACAGTAGGGAAAGATGAACCGAGCAGTCAGTGGGCTGCTGGCAATGCCAGTAATTCATGAAGCAGTAGGTAAGGTGCCCTCTCTCGGTTAGAGGGGTCTCAGGCTGTTAGACTTCTACCAAGGTAACTGAAGCCCACTTGTTTTAAGAAACAGAATAGAACAATTTATCAGTAAGCACAAGGATTATAGAAATATGGTAACTGCATAAATATATCATGTGACCACTAGGGGGCACTGCAACCTCAGACACAACCTCACAGACACAGTCCTGGGTTCAACACACGAATATTTACTGGGCAGACTTCCCTCTGTTAACGCAGCCCGGTGGTGCAACTCTTTCTCTTTCTCTTCTCCTCCCCGGCGAGTGTCGTCCATCTCCGCGGCAGAGCTGCTCCATTTACACGAGACCCAGCAGTCCCTCCTGTCCCAGCGCATTGCCCTTAGGATGTACTTCCAGGTCAGGCGTGAGACTCGCAGATATAGTAAGGAGCACAAGTACAACACAATGCCATTTATTTTAGTAGAGCCCAGAATCACCCAAGGAGACCCACAGTGGGCTTTGACAGGCCCGGCCTCTTGACAGCCCCCCAGCCTCGACTCTCTAAAAAGACAAGAGAAAAAAAATGGAAGAAACCTCGGGAAATGCCCTTCAGAGAGAGACCCCTTTCCAGGTAGACTGGGCATGCAGTGGGTGTCAAAAAGAAGGGGGGGGGGTCAATACAACAGAATACAAAGAACAAAACACAAGTCACCCTCAATACAATACAATAGAACAACAGAAATAGGACAAGTACAGAGCAGAATTTAACAGGAGATGATATCCCATAATATGATTCGGATTTGTTCATAGAGTCCTGGAGACCTTGGCCATCAAGCCGCCTCCCCCTATTGGCCATTCCACAGCTGAGCCAGCCAATCCGATGAAAGGACCCCTCTACCCGACGATTCCTGTGATCCTCCATCAGAGGTGACTTTACCTTAGGCAGACAGAACAAGTTGGCAGGTGGGCCGTGGCATCAAGTGGCACATTTGAGTACCAAGAAGAGAAACAGAACAGGGGAGGGTCAGTAACAAATTAGAACTCTCTTATTACTTCTGTTTTAGTGCTCATGACTAACAACAGAGATGCAGTCTGCACAGTTAATCAGCAGCTCTAGTCAGGGTGGGCTAAACTGAAGTCGTGAGTCTTCATCCAGGGTTTGGAAGCTGAGAGCGAAGGGGCATCTCTTATAGTGGCAGCCAGTCCAGTCCACAGTTTAGGGGCAAGTCCCTGCAGCATCCCCTGGTGGCAACCTCAGAACTCAACAGGGCCAGTCCAATGGGACTACAGTTCCCAGCATGCCCTGTGAGGTGTCCATATGTCCAGGGATGCTGCCATCTTGTGTCTCGGGGAGATGAATAGTCCATGTAAGTTCCCCCCACCACTCCCCGTCATTCCAGCACGCTGGCTTCCTGGCTAGAAAGGATCCTTGACTGAGCCCTTCCAGGACACTGGCATCTCCGCTGCAGGGTTGGCACCTTCTACCTGATCTCCTTCCTTCTTTTCCAGTTGCTGACTTGCCCCCCTGGCCGGGTGACATATCTTGAACTGTCCTAGCTGAGATATTTCATGAGTCCATGCCTGCCATCCATGACAACCGACATAGAAGACGAGACGCAAGCCAAGGCAGACAGACGTGTAAAACACTTCAGACTTATAATTTATCTTGGCATCTTTAAGGGTGTGCTCTGGGTTCAAGGGGAGGATTCTCCTTGCGTTTGGGGGACACTCTCGCTTTTTGTTACGTGGTCCTTTGGTCCACAGTGTGGTGGGATGCTGCCCCCCTCAACTCGCTGTTAGGCTTTTCAGGGAAAAAAAAAATAAGTGTCACAAGAGTTCAGGCTTCTGGAAGTAATGGCTGCTTGTCACACCAGCCTGCCTTGGTCACCGGCACAGAGAGGGGCGCTTTGAGCTCGTTCAGGGCGTCTGGGGCTCCATGGAGACCCCAAAGAGAGCAGACAGAACAGACTGCCAGCCCCAAAGAGACAGAAGAGATGAGTGCAGCTTCTTTTAAAGGAAGGCGTCACCCCCGGGGATGGCACCAAAGTCCCCTCCAGTGACAGACCCCCTCACGTGTTGTTTTGTCCCCCACATACGGGCAGGTTCAGATTCGCGGCCCCAAGCCTAAAATGAGGGTCCTTTTGGGTGCCGTTCTGTCTGCCGTGGTGCCACCTCAGCTCTGATTTGCACCTTTGTCATCAGATGAAGGGCTGGTGGAGCTGCAGGTCATCTGTTAATAATAATAATACATTTTATTTATATAGCGCCTTTCACACAGGGATGCAGGTGGGAGTGGGTTGGGGGGTGCAGATGGATTTCTGCATCGCCGTGTGGCACTAAAAAGCCTAAAAATGGGCAATGCCAACTGTGTCCCACATCACCCACTAGGTGTGGACAGTTTGGCCGTCAATGCTTAACGCAGTTTATTCAAGTCCAAAATCAGAAACAATGGCATCATTTACATAAATTTACATAATCGACATAAAGGACACAACGTGTTTTGTGTTTAATTGTGTTTTCCACTCATCTTTAGCATACCAGGAAAACGTTTCATTTATTTATTTATTGATTTTTCACAAACCCGTTCCATCCGGTTTACCACCCACTCCTGCCACTCACCATCATGGGGGGGCCATTCTGAAACTTTAAAGGGGTCTTGCACAACAGAAGAGATTTTCATCTAAAAGCAAAGATGCCCTTGTAAGTAGACCCTTGAGTTTTTGACATCTGCGGTGGTCCGGGCTCCTCCTGACCAAGTGCTTCAGAATTCAAACAGGACCCGGCGTAGCAGGAAGGCCCACTTGTATCTGAAAAGGGACCACCACCAAAAGCACGTTGGCCAGTGGTGAGCTTCTGGTGCCCATTTTACCCTTCACTTCCCTCCAGTCAGCCCACCAACAGCAGGCACCGCCAAACTTTATGGCTCATTAATGAGGGTCACCGCAGGCTTGGGGGTCCTCAGGGGTTCTTCTGACCAAGTCTTCTCTCTCTTTGTCCCCCCTGCGGATGGCAGCCCTGCGCTCCTGGAACGATAACAGCTGTGACAAGACCTTCCCATTTGTGTGCAAGATGCCCACCCAAGCAAACTGACCGGCCAGCAGTGTGGCAGACACATCACCGAGCATCAAGTGTGCAGGACCCCCCACACCCCACTGCAGGCTCCCATTCAGAAGTAAAGAGACATCGGAGCGGTGGGGGTCTCCATGCTGGGGTCCTGGCTCGTCGTCCACAATGGGGGCTCCTCACTCCAATCTGGTTTTGTTTCACGCTTCCCGAGGGGGTCTCTACCCTTTTATCCATTAAAGAATATTTTTCCCATTTGGTGGTCCTGTTGATTTTACTCGTCTAGATGTGAATTATCTCGCCTCGTTATTTCTTTGAGACGCGACGGATTTCTTCTCATTGGTGTTACTTCGCCGTCATCACGTAAGTGAAGATGTGCTGCTCACGTTCTTCCTGCGAGCTTCTCGTTGTTGTCGACGACGTTCATCGCCAGACCCGCGACCGATGGCGGCACTGCCCTAAGTTAAGATGGCGCCACAGTAACGTGGGCGACAGGTTTGCCTTCCCACAGCGGGACCCGACTCCATTTTGGTCCGAGGTGCTGAGCGGACGGTCCGCTCACTGATGAACGTCTGGAGAAAATTCTAGAAAAGTAAATGTTACATAAAGTTATTCAACTGTTAGAATTCATCATTGGTGTTATCGTTACAGTCAGAGCAGAGGGATGTGCGGGACGCACAGTTTTCTCGTTTCCGTTAGTTTTTTTTCCAACTGAGTTTCGTAACAAATCAGTGCGGACAGCTTGTAGGGCGTCAGTGCGATTTGATGTCTGATTGGACGGCTGCCCCTTCCTTTGTTTTCGTGTGTTCAGGTCAGCGACGTCTTCGGCTCGTTCCTTGCTGGTGGGTGTGTGTCTGTGAATTGCCCACAGTAGACTCCGGTGGTGGACCTCCTGAGCTCCCCTCCATTGAGGGGGCTGTCACTTTCTATTATAGCTCAGTGTCCAGGCCTGTCACTACACCGTAGTGGTTAAGACAAGGGTTGGGTCAGGTGATCATCTCCAGCCCCCCACGACTTGAGAGACCACACAGACGTGGCTGGCCGTTGGTGCCCGATATGCTGACAGAGCAGCTCTGTACCCACGTGTACCCATTTGTGCCCCTCACTTTCTAGGTGCTGATCGAGCGAGGGTCGATTCACTCATCATCTCCGTCTAGTCTCCATCTCCCGATGTTCTTGGGTTGTTCATCGACTCCAGCAGACCACCTTAACATCTGCGGTCTGAAAGTCAGCTGGTCAGCTCACATGCTTTGGAGGAGGCGGCCCACTTGGCCCTCAACTTCCCCAATGTAATCCTCAACTATGTGAGCTTCAAGTCGGTGGTCTCGACCATCAGAGGTCCAGCATGTCCGTGTGGTCTTACAGCTGTGCTACAAATGGACGGGGCCTTCTCTAAAAAACACAGAATGTTCTTCAAAAACAATTCAACACGAAGAAGAATCGGGCACTAAAGCCTGCTGGGACTCCCACCTCAGTGAGCCCCGGGTAGCAGTCGATCCTGGGCACACGATGGCCACTTCACACAGGTGGGCTACACTCAGCGGGCAGTGCTCAGTGGTGGCATCACCTGGGGACACAAAGATCAGCAGGAAGTCCATCTCAACGAGTGGGGCGGAAATAAAGAAAATGACAAGTCAGCGGCACCTACTGTGCCAGTCTGTCATATGGAGAGCCTTCCACTGTTTCAGGTTATTTATTACGTGACGCCTCACACGTCTGTCATGAAGTGCTTTTCACGTCCCTCTGTTTCTATTGTGCCTTTGACTTCTGTAGTGTGTACTGGAGGGTCTTCACATCTCTCACCCCCTCTTAGTCTTTCTGTCATGTGGCGCTGCTCCCTCACTCTGACAAATGGATAGATAGACAGAATGAAAGGCACGATATGATAGATAGATAAGATAGATAGATAGATAGATAGATAGATGAAAGATATATGATAGATAGATAGATAGATAGATAGATAGATAGATAGATAGATAGATAGATAGAAATGAAAGGCGCTATATGATAGATAGATAGATAGATAGATAGATAGATAGATAGATAGATAGATAGATAGATAGATAGATAGATAGATAGTATGATAGATAGATAGATAGATAGATAGATAGATAGATAGAAAGAAATGAAAGGCGCTATATGATAGATAGATAGATAGATAGATAGATAGATAGATAGAGTGAAAGGCACTATATGAAATATAGATAGATAAACGCCTGGCACTTCATTTGACACAAGGGGAAACTTAGCTTTATATTTACAGTATATATAGTGCCTTTCACGTCTATCAATCAATTATTAGGTGCCTTTCACATCTTTCTATCACTTTATCTATTTGTTATATAGTGCCTTTCGCACGTGTCTATCTGTTGTATAGCTAATTTCACATGTCTATCAATCTATCTAACTGTCCAGTATATAGCGCCTTTTACATCTATGCACCTCTTACCTGTTACACTATATAGCGCCTTCCACATCTCTGTCAATTTATACATTTGTTCATTATATAGTGACTCTCGTGTCTATTTCTGTTATAGTCATTCCATCTCAGTATCAAATTATCCATTTGTTTATTATATAGCGCCTCTCACATCAGTCTATTATATAATGCCTGCCTTTTATATAATACCTTACATTTCTCAGTTTATTTATTTCCCTATTTCACCTCATTTCTCTCTTAATTTGTTATACATTGCCCTTCATGTCTATTTATTATATAGTGCCTTGCACATCTCTCAATGTGTCTATTTCTCTGTCAATCTCTTATATGGTGCCTTTCATTTTATCAGTCCATCATGCTATTTAGTGCCTTTCACATCTATTTCTATTTGTTATATAGTGCCTTTTACAGTGTCTATCTCCTATACAGTACTTTCACATCTTTATCCATCCATCTATCCATCCATTTTCCAACCCGTTGAATCCGAACACAGGGTCGCGGGGGTCTGCTGGAGCCAATCCCAGCCAACACAGGGTGCAAGGCAGGAAACAAACCCCGAGCAGGACACCAGGGCACTCACACACCAAGCACACACACTGGGGACAATTTAGGATCTCCAATGCACCTAACCTGCATGTCTTTGGACCCACGCAGACACGGGGAGAACATGCAAACTCCACGCAGGGAGGACCCGGGAAGGGAACTCAGATGGGTCTCCTAACTGCGAGGCAGCAGCGCTACCCACTGCGCCACCGTGCCGCGCCACATCTTTATCAGTGTATCTATTTGTTATCTATTATTATATAGTGCCTTTCACACCTATTTATATCAGTTATATAGTGCCTTGTACATTTCTTTATCTTCTATATAGTATTCTCTAACACGTCTTTTCACTTCTCTATCAATGTATTCATTACCTATAATGTGGTGTCCTTCATATCTATTCCTTTTGTTATATAGTGCATTTCACGTGTATCCACTATATTGTGCTTTTCACCTCTATTTTTTATTATAGTGCCTTTTATACTTGTCTATCTGCTATATATTGCCTTTCACAGGACCGTATCCCTTATTTCCAGTTCCGTTGTTGTAGCCTCGCTGACAGGACGGACCCCCAGTGTCGCTCCAAGCTGAAGCAGCAGGTGTGGCGCCCCCCGGTCACGTGATACTCGGCAGGTCATCGGCGCCCCTCTTTATTGTTAGTAAGTGAGCTGACGTCGAGCACACAACAAGACAACAAGGCTTTGGGAGAAACACTCGGGAGTCACAGAGAAGACGAGCGGCTCGCGGAGGGGATTCTGACATCATGGAAGTCCACACTTGACATCAGCACAGAGGGGGATGCTCCGGTTTGAGGACACTCAGCTTGTCACACAATATCATCACAATGACACTCGACACAACAACAAGCGCGTTCCAGGGAGGCGGGTCACAGAGAGTCACAGTTTGGTCACCTGGAACATCTGCTTGTCCACATTTAAACAATTAGAATCCGGTCACGTGACAAAAAACAAAAGGGCAACAGTCACAGGGGACATGAAGAAGATGTCACCAGAGCTGGAAAATAAAAGTCCATCTGGTGGCTGTGGACTGGGACCTGAAACCACAGGCCTCAAGTTCAAGTTGCACCCTGAGCAGCCCACTCAGCTCGCTTGTTCATAAAGTCATCTGTGTACGGTGAAAGGCGCTATATAACACGAGGCCCCCTGCCGCCTTTCATCTCTTCACTCAAATCCACTCGTTTACTCAGCGTCATTGATCTTCAACTTGTCAACTCCTTCATCTCCATTTTGTCCCAGGGCTCTGCACTGCCTTTTATTTTCTTTTCTATTATTTTTAATTCTGTATAATAATAATAATAATACATTTTATTTATATAGCGCCTTTCCAACGCTTGATGTATGTGTGACATAACGGTCACCGGGCCAGGAGCTACATAAGCAAAAGAAAGGCACACAAATCTGAGCCCTTCAGACTGCTGGACAGGGGTACACATCAGGTATTGTGGGGGACGTCTGGCACCAGGTCTCCTGGTGGCACAGGCAAGAAGCTGAGACGTGCCCGCATGGACACTTTTGGCCTGGGGGTATCTTGCTTCTTGGCACACATGCAAGGCCAAGCAGCACGCTGAATCCAGGATCGCCCTGTGCCCACCCATAAAGCAGTGTGTGTGTGTGTGTGTGTGTGTCTTGTCCTCACGGCGGACTTCAGTTCACTCAAATGTGTGTAAAGGGACGCAAGTGTGACAGTGACAGGGGCAGCCAAGCAATCATCACGTCAGGCTAAACTTCATCATTACAACAACAACAGCAACTACACAAACCCCAGCCCACCTGAGGTCTTCTGCTGGAGGGCACCGGTCAGCATCCCACCTCTCAGATTGGACCACCGGCTGGTGCCCCTGCTTCGGTGTATTCTGGGTCCCGAAATCTCTCACTGATTGTCACAACTGGGATCTGCAGCATGGCTTCAGGTTCAAATGCCACCGCTGGATCACTCGGCTGTCCTTGTGGAACGGTGGTCTTATTGTGGGCAGAACATGTCTGGGGGGGGTGCAGCTTACCAAGAAAGGCAGGGCACTGGGGTGGACAGGGTCATCATCTTCAGTCTGCTCATTGCAAAGGGGAAGAAATGAGAACAATCAATCTGAAGGAGAGCAAATGTGAATGGGCGGTCTCGAGGGGTGTCACGGCATTACAAAAAAGTCTGCATTGTGATGTGCCCCTCAGTAGCAGGACGGCACAGTCAAAAAATAAATCAGGGTGACCTCGAAAACTCTGGGGGTGCTGATGGGACTTCAATGGACTCTTTTAGGACGTGAACCTTCACATCGACTCACCTGCTGTCCCTGTGACACAGTGGCAGACATTTTCTGTTGTATAGCACCTCTCACATCTCTTATCATTCCGCCTTTCTCCTCCGACTCCCACATCTCTGTCAATGTATTTAATTCTCAGTCGGGCTGTGCGGCTGCCACGCAGTAAGAAGACCGAGGTTCACATCCTGGGTCATCCCTGCGTAGGCTTTCTGAAGGCATACAGGTGAGGGAGCTTGGCGGTGGTGAACTGGCCGTGTGTGTGTGTGACCCTGCCAATAGGGACTGGGACGCTACACTTGCTGGGCGAGGCTCCTGCCCCCACGATGCTGGTCAGGATTAAGTGGGCATGTAAAATGATACAGTATGGCGTATCTCTGTCCGCCAGGTACTCTTCATTTAACTGTTTATCTTTCTGTTAATTTACTATATAGCGCCTTTTATATCGCCATCAATTTATCTTATATAGCGCCTTTCACATTTCTCAATTCACTTGTCTCTTATTTAGTGCCTTTGTATTGTCTTTGATGTCTATCGATTATATAGCGCCTTCCATATCTCTGTCAATTTATCTGATTTCTGCCAATTTGCTTTACATTGCCTTTTGTATGTCTCTATCTATTTTCATTAATTTGTTATATAGCGCCTTTCCCATCTCGGTATTTACGTTTTAGTTATTTAGTGGCTCCCACGCCTTTCAATTTATCTGTTAATTTCTGTCAGTACACTTTATGGTCCTTCCTAGCTCTCGACTGATCTTTTGATTTCTGTTACTCTATTATATAGCGCCTTTCACATCTCGGTATTTAGTTAATTAGCGCCTTCCATATCTGTCAGTTTATCTGTTGATTTCTGCCAATATACTTTATATTGCCTTTCGTATCTCTCTGCCTATTTATTCTGTTACTCTGTTATATAGCGCCTTTCACATGTACCCATCCATTATATGGTGCCTTTCACATTTAGGGCTAGACGGATGATTTTCATTCTGCTGACCACGAAGGGAACAACAACAACACATGAACAGCCGACGACAAACAGAGGCGCACGAGTGGTCTTCAAGCTCAAGTGGTCTCATGGCATCCCGTCTTCATCCTGATGTGCCCCTCAGCAGTGCAGTTCATTGCTGGAAGTGCCAATGAGAGAAGTGGAAATCACCAGGGGGCTCCAACATTGGATGTGCTGCCAGAGTCCATGACAACAACAAGGAAAGGGGTGAATGCTGATAATCTACCAGAATGGGGAGGACTGGCGGTTTTTGTCACCCTTAATGGACCCGAAGTGTTCAAGTGGACTTGAATCTCGATTGTGTGAAACTATCAGCGGTCCGGCTGCTGCTGCACAGCGACAGGGTGGGCTCGGGGTCACCAGCGTCCCTTCTGAAGCTGACTTTGCTAAGCATTGGGGTTTGTCACTTCTGCTCCATTGGGGTGGACAGTTAAAACAGCACCAGATGTTTCTGTCGTCTGCCAGGACATCAAAGAAGACTCGAAGCCCCCCCCCCCACCCCAGAGGTCCAGAACGTGTGATTAAAAAAGAAAAGTTGCATTCTGCTTGAAATCTGCTCCCCTCATCCCAGTCCTCCTCTCCCCTCCCAGTCCGTCTCCTTTGATTTGGAGGGTCTTGACGGTTCACGTGACCTCCAGAGACGCGGGGGACACCCGGTCACACTCGGCGCGGGACCTGAGGCTGTGCCACTGCTCCACGGCAGTGCGATGGGATGTCATCAGGCGGCGCCAGTGGCTGGTTTCGGGGGGCCCTGTTGAGTACTGGCCAATCACGACACGTCCCACAAAGTCGTTGCTGCTTTTCATGTTGTGGCCGTAAACTGAAAAACAAAGAAAGAATTTCATTGGAAAACACAAACGCCTGCTGTGGCTGCCTGACAAGGACAGACCTGTCACGTGCAGTGTGCCCTCTAGTGGCTAGAAATAGAATCAGATATCATGTTTCTCTATTAGTACAGTCAGTGGAGAAAATGAATGAGCAGCCTGGTGCTTTGTGGCACAGTAACTCGGCCACTAGAGGGCACACTGCACATGACAAACCGTCCCGTCATTTCTATACATATGCAAGACCAGGGGTCCCCAACTCCGGTCCTGGTGGGCCGCAGGTTTTCATTCTAAGCCTTTTCTTAATTAGTGACCTGTTCTTGCTGCTAATTAACTGCTTTGCTTTTTGAAGATTTCTTCATCGTCCCTCTGAATTGCTTCATTTCTTTCCTTAAATGGCCCCCAAAACAGAAATGACATGTGATGTGAGTGAGCCAACAGAAGACCACCTAAGTCAGGGCCTCAGACTCCAACCGGTGGCTTAATGAGGCGCCGAGTCTCGTCGTTAATTAAACCCGCTCTGTGGTTTGTTGCTGCTCTCATTGGGCAACGGCAGTCATGTCCGAAATTGTCGGGTCTCTCTTTTCTGAGGGGGACCTGAGCAGATCGACATTCCCGGGACCCTCATCTTTCTTTATGTTCAGAAATTGTGTGATGGTCACAGTTTGCTGGTCCTGTTTCGGCTCGTTTTGTATCTCGTTATAGTTTGGCAGCTTGTAGCGGCGCCACTGGGGAGTGAAAACTTCAACTCCCAGCAGTCCCTGCAGTGGCTCTGATTGGTCGTCTGCTGAGGGTGCAGGGGCTGCTGGGCACATTTAATAGGAGGTCAGTTCTACAAAGAAGAGAGAGGGAAGTCTTTTGTCGTGTCCGGTCTGTTTGCCGCCTTGTCTTGTCTCGGATCGTCTCCTGTGTTGGACTCTCTGGTGTCTTCCTGCTGCATGACGACTGTCTGCGGATTGGCTGTCGTCGCGCGATGAAAGGAAGGGGCGCTCCTGATCCCATCACAAGGAAATCCTGGTAGGACTGACCTGCACATTCACATACGGCGAGCTGACCTCTGGACTTCCAATCCCATCATTTCCTTACGTCACTTGCCGTTTTTCGTGGACTTCATGGTGTGTGGTTGTTGTCAGTCGTTTTTAATTGTCGAGCTCGTGTTTATTGTGTATCGCCGGAAAGGGAACTGCGGTGGAATCCTTTTAGTTTGTGTAATTAAGATTTCAGTTATTTATCGTTTAATATATTCGTCAATTTCTGGTTTAATTCCGTTTCTTTCTGGTCTCGGTGAGAGAAGTGGCTGCGAGTCGGGGGCCGAGGCCGAGTGCATTCCTGGGATCCCCACCGAAAAAATAAATAAATCACCGTCAACGGGCGGGGAGAATCTTAGGGGTCTGAGTCTTCAAGAGCAGGTCAATTCAAACGAGTTCATAAAAGAAGTCAATCAGCAGCAAAGACAGTAGGGTGAGAATGAAAACCTGCAGCCACTGCGGCCCTCCAGCACCGGAGTTGGGGGACCCCTGCTTTAGAAGACACCAAAGCACAAGCAGCCTTAAGGTGACCACCGGGCCACTCTGTCCCTACCACAGTAAGACGAGGACAACTGAAGCACCCAGGATGGATGGTTTACCAGCATTGCAACTGGTAGGCAGCTGGCAATAAACACACACCACTGTAGCGGTAGGGTGATGCACCCTGTCAGCCATTATGGGTGTAGTGAGAAGTCAAGCAAAATGACCCTTTAGTTGGCGAACTAGAAAGATTACAACGTGCAGGCTTCTAATTAGTCAGCCAATAAAACAAAACACTGTAAGCCGTTCTCATCCACGCATTCAATTGAATTGCAAGGGTCACACAGATGATAGGCAGCACGTGCCACCCGCTCAAGCAGGTATTTATTTCAGTGTTTGATGTGCCCTCTGAGAGTCTGCAATGGTGCCACTGCATTGAAACTGCTCACGGCTACACAGCGGCACACAGCGGCACACAGCGGCACACAGCGGCACACAGTGGCACACAGCGGCACACAACGGCACACAGTGGCACACAGCGGAACACAACGGCACACAGTGGCACACAGCGGAACACAGCGGCACACAGCGGCATACAGACGTTTAGGCTCCCCAGACAAACCACAAGCGTCACTAAACCTGGACATGAGAAGAAGAGTTTAACACAACTTGTGCAGACTAGAGCGTGGCACATTTCAATAGACAAATGCCAACTGTAATGACAATCTAACTGAATGAAAAAAAAAACAAACAAATATGGTATGTGCAAATGTTTGGGCACCCCAGTCCAACTGCATGTTTCACTAAATCTGGAAATGTTTAGCACAACCTGTGCAGGGTAGAAACTTGAGCGGGGCACATTTAAATGTAAATGTAGTAATGCCAACTGCAATGACAATCTAACTCAGGGGTGGGCAAAGTCAGTCCTGGAGGGCCGCAGTGGCTGCAGGTTTTTTGGTTCAACCCAGTTGCTTAACTAGAAAACAATCCTTGCCAATAATTTCATTTTATGGCTCGTCAGTGCTTTAACTCTGCCATTTCAGGTCATGCTCGCATCCTAGAATTATTTTCATTTCTAAGGATATTGTCAAAATGAGTTGAAGTCTAATTCTCAGTCCTTCACTTTTTCTCTTCAGTTTCCTTCCAAATATTTAATCAAACCAAATAGCACCAAATGGAAATAAGTTAAATGGAGAAATGCTGGTCTCTTTCTTCATCTTGTAATGCACTTTGAGCTCCAATAAGTGTTTGAAATTGTGCTCTGGAAATAAATAAATCTATCTCATATAGTGCCTTTCACATCTATCTATCTATTATATAGTGCCTTATTTATCTATCTATCTATCTATCATATAGCGCCTTTCACATCTATCTATCTATTATATAGTGCCTTATTTATCTATCTATCTATTATATAGCGCCTTTCACATCTATCTATCTTATATAGGGTTTTTCATATCATGTTAGGGGTGCACTTACTTTTTCACACAAATCTCAAACCGCTGAATTTTTCTCAAAGCACAATAAGAAAAGAATAAAAAAGGTGATTTTTAGATCAATTTCGAGAGCACCTGACTGACTGATTGCGACGTGGGTTTAGTGTAAAACCCTGAAGCCCGATGGGAGCCCCCCAGGCCTGAACATGAGGGCCGCTGGTCCGGGGGTCTTGTCAGTTAGCAGCGCCTCTCTTTGCCCTCTCACTCTTTCATTTTACTTTTCATCTTTCCTAATGGACTCTGTTTTAGGTGGTGAGATTTGCACAAAATGTCAGAGGTGAGGTTGAGTAAAACGATTCTGCAATTCTAATTTAACTAATGGAGAAAAGCGCCGTCCCCTGTTCGCAGGTCATTTCATTAAAGCTGCCAGTAAATAAAATCTGTAGCTTCGCAGTTGCCAGCCAAGCCGCCCATTTCATTATTAAGGCTGGAATCGAGCCCGTGAGGGCAGCAATTGAAGAGAGATGGGAAATGCAGAATGGCAAACGAGCAGTGAAATATTAAAGGGTGTAAAACAAACGTGCGATGGATATTAAAAAGGGACGCTCATTAGAGAAGGCGCTATAAAGTATAACCACAAGGCCACTATGTGTGTGGTCACTGGCACCTTAACTCTCAAGCAGCTAAGCCGTATTGTACCACCTGCCCCAGTGTGTATCCACCAAAGGAAGAAAAATAAGAAGACATTTCAGCAGCTGATTATGTGCCAACAAAGGGGCACAGTGGCTGAAGTGACTTGACGTTGTTGGCCTTGTGGTGTAATCATGAGATGCCATGCAATCGATTGGCTCCCTGCCCAAAGCTGGCATCCCTTTTGTGGCCGATGTTGACTGCAAACCCTCAACTGGCCAAGTGATTCAGAAAATGAAAGGATGGATGAAGGCTCTACGGCCAAAGCATTACGTGTGTCACAAGGTGAGAGGGCTTGTCCACTTTCTCTTTATTTCTGCACAGCGCCAATCATGGCTGACACTACACTACACTCATGAGAGCTTTAGAACGGTGACAGGTGGCATGCAGCTCAGTTGGCAGTGCACATTCAGCCGAGAGCTGCCAAACTCAAAACACGGAGCCAGCAGCAGACTCCACACTGCTTGACAAGGAGCTTCTGCTCAAGTCCTCCTCGGTGGTAGGCTGTGACTTACCAAGCTGGTATCACTCTGGCACTGCGACTCACTGACATCCACGTTTCCATATTTATCAACCATCAAAGAGAAATGGTGGAAAAAAGCTCAAGTTGAACAGTTGAGAGACAAAGTCAGAGAGGTGAGATCTGTTAGACCTGTGCAGAGGAGAGACGCTGGGTATACTGGGAGAAGGGTGCTAAGGATAGAGCTGACAGGGAAGAAGAGGAGAGGAAGGCCTAAGAGAAGGTGGTGAGACAGGACATGCAGGTGACGGGTGTGACAGAACAAGATGATGAGGACAGGAAGATATGGAAGGGAGCGGCCAAAAGAAGAAGAGGATCAAATAGAAATGGTGGGTTGGGCAGCCGATTCCTGCAGGGGCAAACACTGAATGGGACCCCAGACCACCACAGGGTCTTTCTATCTATCATATAGTGCCTTTCATATCTATCTATCTATTATATAGTGCCTTTCATTACTATCTATCTATCATATAGCGCCTTTCAGATCTATCCATCTATCAATCTATCATATAGCGCCTTTCACACATATCTATCTATCCAATACATGTTCTAGTTTTGTGTATCATTTTGTAATCCTCTTTTCTTAACACAGTAAATGTCCTTTTTCTTATTTCTTGTTGAACCCACTGGGACGGGGTCTCCTAGCTGTTATGCCAGGTTTTCATCCTTGGCTTTCTTTGTATTTAATCTTTTTTGATGAATTTTCAATACAATTTTATACATTCTATTATTTAATATGTCTTTGTTTTTTTATCATTTCTTAGGTCATTTTTTTTGTTTATTCGTTATTTTATATTATTTTCCTTTGTATTAATCAGTTCTTTCTTCCACAGCTCTGCCCTGCCCTGCCCTGTTGACGAGGTAATCAAATTACAGAACATTACATTTTCTATAAAGGTTTGTGGGTTTTGCGCAGCCTCGTAAAGACACTTCGCTGTGCACCTCTTAGTATCTCCCCCGTCCTCCCGTGTACTTTGACTAAATCCAAACCACTGAACGTAAACAGAAACCTCCACAAATCCAGTTTGCGCTCTCTAAATCACGTGACCTAAACACACAAAGACGATTGGCTGTTTAGCTGAGCCCCTGAATCTCCGAGGTCTGCAGTTGGACTCTTCTCCACATTTCAGGCTCTTGTTGAGACTCGACTGTAGCTTACAGAGAAGGAAACCCGTGTAGATACAAGGAGTGCATGCAGACTGCACGTGGAAAATGGCTGAGCACCAAATGTGAACGCGGGGTGCTTGGTCTACGAGGTGTCAGGACTGCCCGCTGTGCGGCCATGAACAAAAGAATGCAGTGAAGGTTTTGATGAGAACTGGCACTTCAGCCCAATGTAACTCATCATTTTCTAATCTCCTAACTTTTCGAAAATGTCAGGATTTGAAAGTCTCCATTCTGTATGTTCACTCCCATGTACAGTACAGTATGCGTGTTTATAGATTTGCATGTGACCACATACAATCAATCAATCAATCAATCAATCCATCCATTGATCCAAACTCAGAAGCCGTTCAGAGTGACAGGGGTGTCTGTTTCCTGCTGCTGGGGGTGGAGGGTCACTTTTGATCATCAGTCCATTACACGTCACATCTCCTCACAACCAGCCAATTAAAGTGAAGCACTCGGCGCTTGTAAGCCTCCCACCCTACCAGGCTACTAGAAGGGGAGACGCGCACAAGGGATTCCATCACCATGGCAACGGCCACGGAGAGGCTCTTAACGTGGCGGCGGTGGCGGCGGACACAGCCTTGGTCCTTATTATTCAAAGGACACCTGCATCTTTGTAAAAAAAATGAAATAAATAAAGGCTTTGTTTAGGCAGCCCCCGCTCCTTGAGGGGCCATCACCTGTTGGTGGCTCCTGGGCAGATCACATAGTGTGCAGGAAACTAACTGAGGCCCACAAGTGACACTCTGCATTTGTGTTAACACTGTGAGAAGAAGTGTGTAATGAACATCTGTTTTAGTAGTTAGTATCACATGATGGCAATTGCAACCCATCACGTTTGGGGACAATACATTGGCTCAGAGTGCGACACATTCTGGAGTACTGGAACGGCAGGTCACGACACAGCTTGCCTCACAAGTAACTCTGGGTCATCGCCATGCTGGAGCTTTCATTTTTGTTTTCCTCTTCTCTGTTTTTACCAGCTTTTGCTAACTTTGAATTTCTTTCAATATTCTACAGCGGCGTTTCCCAAACTCGGGCCTGGGGGGCCCACTGTGGCTGCAGGTTTTTGTTCCAACCAGATTCCTAAATCAGTGACAACGCCTGATAACATTGACCTCATTTAATTAGCTGGTGCTTTTTTCTCTCTTATTCTTCATTCAGAAAAGCGCAGCAGCGTGATTTTTACATTTATAAGACACTAGCCGCCCCCGCAGCTGCGCCTGTGCATTAATGAAACAGGCCCCGCCCAGCTCTCTACTCCTGACGTCACTCTTCCCCCCTCCCCTCGGATAAGCGCAAATGAATCGCTCCTGCAAACGAACTCTGATGAGTTCAATGAGCAATGAGAGAAGTCGCAGAATCAACCGAAACGTTCAAATAAATTCCAGAAAAAAAACAACACATCTAAATCGGTTAAGTCGTTCTCTCGTTCGCTAACTAAGCGCAGTTCACGTTACGCCCCGAGGCAGACGTGTGAGTGAGGAAGGTAATTACGCAGCCCGATGAGTCTCTCTGGGATTCAAGCTAAGAAATCGGTACCGCAAGCGAACTCTGATACTTAGTGCGATGACAGAAGTCGCAAAATCAACGGTATGTTCAAGCAAATTATAGAAAAAAAACCGATCTTAATCCGTTAAGTAATTCTCTCGTGAAAAGCGGACAGACAGACAAACGGGTGTAAAAAATTATAAGACATTTCGTGCTTGGACCACAACATTTTTAAAACCGTTTCTTAGAGATCAGCTAATGGGCCCAGGGTAACCTACAGTCCAAATGTCAAGTCCCAAGTCCTCCTGGTTCGGGAGATGTCGTGATGAGTGAGTCAGTGGGATTTGGCTTCGATAGAGAGAGAGATTCTCCAGCAGGGGGCGGCACGCTGGCGCAGTGGGTAGACTTGGGTTCACTTCCCAGGTCCTCCCTGCGTGGAGTTTGCATGTTCTCTCCGTGTCTGCGTGGGTTTCCTCCCACAGTCCCAAGACATGCAGGTTAGGTGGATTGGCGATCCTAAATTGTCCCTAGTGTGTGTGTGTGTGTGTCCTGCCCAGGGGTTGTTTCCTGCCTTGTACCCTGTGATGGCTGGGATTGGCTCCAGCAGACCCCCCCGTGACCCTGTAGTTAGGATATAGCGGGTTGGAGGATGGATGGATGGATGGATGGATGGATGGATTCTACAGCAATGTTTACCAAACTCGGCCCTGGGGCCCCAATGTGCCTGCAGGTTTTTGTTCCAACCAGATTCCTAATCAGTGACAACACGTGATAACAATGACCTCATTTAATTAGCTGGTATTTTTCTTCTCTTATTCTACATTCAAAAAAGCAGAGCAACATGATTTGTACATTTATAAGACATTAAGAAACACTTCTGCT
Organism: Polypterus senegalus; assembly: GCF_016835505.1. Lineage (NCBI taxonomy): Eukaryota > Metazoa > Chordata > Cladistia > Polypteriformes > Polypteridae > Polypterus > Polypterus senegalus. The sequence goes on along the minus strand of NC_053166.1, from coordinate 160,391,962 downwards.
TTTGCCATCGATTTAAATGCTTAACTCTCTTTTGTTGATTTCATTATATTTTGCCCTTTAAACCCCCTTCGTTGTTTCTTATTAATGACAATTAAAAACGAGGAGAGCAGACACGCTGGCAAACCACACGGAATAATCAAAGGCTGCAACTACTTGAGCGTCAGACCCACTAATTAGTAAATAATGGATTCATTCAGGGGTCTCAAACTCCGCTCCTGGAGAGCCGCAGTGCCTGCAGGTTTTTGCTCCAACCCAGTTTCTTAATGAGAAGTCAGTTATTGCTGATGAAGAACGTATCCCTCAAGTACCATTTTGATGCTTCATTTTAGTGGTCTCGCTTGTTAAGGTTCCCCACCCTCGATTGCTTATTTCAATCTTGAACAGCTGCACTCACTGTTTGAATGGCTCCTTATTAGCAATAAAATGTGAATGACAAAGCAGCCAGCAGTTCTCCCTCCAGCGGGTTTCCATTTGCATCTGTGTGTGTGTTGATTTATTAAAACTGAAAATTGTCTGTTTTAGGCTTCAAATCATTTGGGTGACATCCTTAGAGAGTAAAAAAGCAACATTATAAGAATGTTACACTGCAGACTAACAAGCCATAAAATGAAATAAGGTGTGAGACGGGCAAGGATTGGTTTTTAATTAAGCAGTTGGGTTGGAATGAAAACCCGCAGCCACTGCAGCTCTCCAGGAGCGACGCTGCCCACCCTGATCTAACGCTTTTCTTAAGTAGCGACCTGTTGGTGCTGCTAATGAACGTCTTTTGAATCCATTTAACTGATTTGCTCTTGAAGACTCAGACCCCTTAATTGTTTCTTTTTCTTTAATTAGCTGCCAAACAATAGCGAGATACAAAATGAGCCCAAACAACTGGCGTCCATTGTATAATACCTGAAAATAAAGAAAGGTGAGGGTCTCAGGAATGTCGATCTGATCAGGACCCCCAAACATTTACACAGAGCTCTTTAGAAAAGAGAAAATCCACAATTTCGGAAATGTCAGCAATTGCATAATGAGAGCAGCAACAAGCCATGGAATTAAAGAACGAGTTTAATGAACGACGAGACTCAGCACCTGATTGAGCAACTGGTTGGAGTTTGAGGCCCTGACTTAGGTGGTCTTCTCTCGGCTCACTCACGTCACATGTCATTTCTGTTTGGGTGCATTTGAGGAAAGAAATGAAGCAATTCAGAGGAACAAATCTTAAAAAAAGACAAGTTGATTACAATGAACGGAAAAGGAGTTAATTAGCAGTGAAAACTGGTCACCAATAAAAATGAAAACCTGCAGCCACTGTGGCACTCCAGGACTGTAGTTTGAGACCACTGGATTAATTAAACAAATAGAACACTTGGAAAAGTAGAATGAAAACCTCTCTATTATAAAAATGAATCCTGGAAAGCAAAAGCAAGGCAACGATACGTGATCTTCTCAGAAGTTCTCAGTAGACATTTAAAAGACCTGCGAGACAAAAAAAGACTGGCCATGGAGCGTCTCGTGGGGACCGTAATCATGAAACTTGGTGCCAAGAGATTGTCCCGCGGGGACCGTAATCATGAGACTTGGTGCCAAGAGATTGTCCCGTGGAGCGTCTCGCGGGGACCGTAATCATGAGACTTGGTGCCAAGAGATTGTCCCGCAGAGCGTCTCGTGGGGACCGTAATCATGAAACTTGGTGCCAAGAGATAATCATGAGACTTGGTGCCAAGAGATTGTCCCGCGGAGCGTCTCGTGGGGACCGTAATCATGAGACTTGGTGCCAAGAGATTGTCCCGCAGAGCGTCTCGTGGGGACCGTAATCATGAGACTTGGTGCCAAGAGATTGTCCCGCAGAGCGTCTCGCGGGGACCGTAATCATGAGACTTGGTGCCAAGAGATTGTCCCGTGGAGCGCCTCACGGGGACCGTAATCATGAGACTTGGTGCCAAGAGATTGTCCCGCGGAGCGTCTCGCGGGGAATGTGGAAAATGAGATTCTTCCAAGACATGCCCTACTTGCAAAAGATATCACATAAGAGCACATCCATCAAAAAACAGTCACAGATGTGTTCTGTGTTAGGGGTTCTGGTAATCATACGAGCTGCAGCAGCACTCTGAACCAACTGGAGTTTGTGAGGAAGACAATAATCAATACAAGATGTGACCAGAGCATGAACAATAAGAGCAGTGCTGGTAGCTGAAAGAGATGGACGTAAACGGCTGATATTACGTAGATGCAAATATAAAGACCGAGTAACATTATTAATATGTGCCTCGAATGTTAAGGTACTATCGAGAATAACGCCTAAGCTCTTAACGTGGGAGGAAGAAGAGATTAGAGAATTATCAACAGTCAATGAAATATGATCACATCTCTCTATTATAAAAAAATCCTGGAGAGAAACAGTAGGGCGACGAGACGTGATCTTCACATGAAGATCACGGAAGACACTTAAAAGACCCGCGAGACTAAGGAGATTGGCCACAGAGCGTCTTGTGGGGACCTTAAACTTGAGACTTTGTGCCAAGAGATTGAGCGAGGACCGTCTCGCGATGACGTAGAACATGAGATTCTTGCAAGACACGTCCTACTTACAAATAAATAAGAGCACAGGCAGCAACACACTCAGTCATGTAAAGGAGGCTTTGAGCACACGCAGATCCAGGGCTCTCAGCGCATATAAAGCATACAAGGACAATACGTTATAAATGAAACGTAGACGACTAAGCGAAGAAGAAAGTAGCACGGAGAAAAGAGGCTCAAAACCACTGGAGAGACAAAAAAGAAAAAGAATAATCAAAGTGCAAATTTAGAAAATAAGGAAAGTAATTATCAGTCCGGAAGAAGTGGAATTGAAAAAAAAAGGACATCCAATCGGGCTCAGAATTAAAAGACAAAAAGAGTAAAAGACAAAGTAGAACTTCATAAAGACGTTCACAAACGTTGGCGCTATACACATGCAGAGCAGGTTAGAGATTTTGAAAGAGGTGGAATTCGATAGGCTCAAAAAAAAAAAACCTTGGCGTGATACACATGTGGAGAAAGTTAAAGGATATGAAAGTAGGAAAATTAGAAAATATAAAAAAAAAGAAAGTAAAGAGCGCAGGAGCGCAAACAAAGAGAAATTATTACTGTGAGAAATTACGAAAAGGCGAATAGAGATCGAATATATAGACACGGGCGATATGTCAGAAGTGTGGAAATATTGTACGGCTTTGAAGTTTAAGTCAAGAGAATTTCAAAAACGGAGTTTACTTTGCAAAACAAATGATGAACTGCTGCTGATGATGAAGATGATGATGAACATCGTGTTGTCTGTGCTGAAATTCTAAACAGAGACACCTGTCCTGAATTAGGGTACAACGTCATTAAACACACGTCTCTCACTGACCTCATTTAAAAGATTCAGCACGTTGCGACTCAAAAGTGTTTTTACAGAAGTTCTGAAATAAAAGTCAAACTAATGAAATAGCAACAATTCAAACAAGAAAAAAAATCTTAAAAGTGTGCATCCGGAAAAACAAAAAACGGGGGTTGGCGAGCAAAGTGAGCAGGGGGTGAAGCACCCTAGTTTATTTAAAACAGATTTAGTTCCTACCAGAAGAACCTCTCTTTTATCACTTATTTAATTTAAGATAATAAGCAGACAGCCGTGATCTGCTAGGCTGTTTTTGGATGTCATCTACTTGTACTTTCAGTGACTCACACATTTCAGCACCGGAGTCCTGGTTTCGAATTTTGACCAAATCTCTACTGGAGTGTCTCTCTCTCTCTCTCTCTCTCTCTCTCTCTCTCTCTCTCTCTCTCTCCTCTCTCTCTCTCTCTCTCTCTCCGCTCTCTCTCTCTCTGTCTCTCTCTCTCTCTCTCTCTCGCTCTCTCTCTCTGTGTCTCTCTCTCTCTCTCTCTCTCTCTCTCTCTCTCTCTCTCTCTCTCTCTCTCTCTCTCTCTCTCTGTCTCTCTCTCTCTCTCTGTCTCTCTCTCTTTCTCTCTCTCTCTCTCTCTCTCTCTCTCTCTCTCTCTCTCTCTCTCTCTCTCTCTCTGTCTCTCTCTCTCTCTCTCTCTCTCTCTCTCTCTCTCTCTCTCTCTCTCTCTCTCTCTCTCTCTCTCTCTCTCTCTCTCTCTCTCTCTCTCTCTCTCTCTCTCTCTCTCTCTCTCTCTCTCTCTCTCTCTCTCTCTCTCTCTCTCTCTCTCTCTCTCTCTCTCTCTCTCTCTCTCTCTCTCTCTCTCTCTCTCTCTCTCTCTCTCTCTCTCTCTCTCTCTGTCTCTCTCTCTCTCTCTCTCTGCCTCTCTCTGTGATTGGCTGCCTTGGTTTCCTTCCCATTCCAAGGCCTCATGCAAGAAAGAGTCTGACTGGCAACTTGAATTCTGCCAAAAGTGTGTGTGTGTGTGTGTGTGTGACTGGGGTCCCGACCCGGGTTGGTTTCTGCTTTAAGTTGAATGTTGCTCAATTACTCCATTGGTTGAACGTTGTTGTTCTCACACAGCTAAAGCCACGTGCTTCCTGATTTTCTTACTTTCATTTTTCTTGATGCTCCACTATGTTAAAAGTAGAAATTCCATTCTCTCCATGTATTTTTATAGGACCAACACCCCCATGTAGTGCTGGATCTGGCCTTGTGGCCAATAATTGACCCCTACCTCACAACCCTGAAATGGATTAACTGGGTTCACAGAATGAATGAATTCTTAGTTGGGGTCACTCTGTAGACCGGACATAAATACACCAGCACGTTTCCTTTGGCCTAAACACTGACCGAGGCATTGGTTTCATGGAGCTTTGCACCTGAATGTAATCAGTATGCGGATCTCCCCGCCATGTCGGCCTGCTTAAAGAACACCAATGACATGAACAAGCAGGGGCAGAACAGAAAACGTCAGCTGGCTCCCCATCTGGTGTCTGCTTGTGTACCTGTGGCTCTTAAACCCAGCGGCTCCTTCCTCACTTTTAGCTCCTACCTGTAAAAACAAGGCTGACGTCCTGTAGGTCATCCGGGGCGACTCGGAAGCTGAAGGACTCGTTGTAGTAGGGGTCAATGGTTCCTCGCATGCATGAAGTCTTTTTGCTCTTCACCAGTTTGAGGCCATTCACCAGCTGAATCTTTACAAATGGGTCTGGGGATCAAACAGAAAGAATCTGGCGTATCATAAACTGCAGAAACAAACAAAACTTCAGTCAAACCATTGGTGGCCCGGTCACCTGATCCCTGGCTCATGTCCGTCTGCAGCAGCTGTTTGGCCCGAATGATGTCCACATTTAGTCTCCCTGCGCTGGGCAGATAGTTGAGGGACAAGAGAAGTTCTCCAAGTTCCACTTCATTCTGTGAGGGGAGAAGAGAAGATCAAATCAAGTCAGACCTTCAATCCAACAGTGCTGGCAGAGGAGTAAGGTGTGCCAGCAGACAGCTAATGGCAAGAGGAGATCCCAACGTCTCCATAAATAAAACTGGTAACCTCCCAAAGAGTCCAGTCATGTGGCCCAAATACCAATTTAAGAATTTTGTAATCGACATTTTAGCTTGCGATTTCAGACCTGAAACCAAAGGCCTCATCCCCATTTCCACCTCCAGGCTGAGGCTGATCCTTCCATTCATTTCATACGTTGGAGAGGAGCTGTGCCAGCCCTGCAGGGGGCACCATTGTTTTATGGCTGTTGAGACTGCTTTATGAGATCACTAAGAAAAAGGAAAGGCAAGCTAAAATAGTAGAGGTGATGTAATCCGAATATAAGTTTATATGTTTAATATGTCACTGTGCTCTGTACAAAACATATTTTAGAAATCTGCTTCTTCTCACATGTACAGCTAAAGGCCAGATTTAGGGGTCATCATTTAGAAATGCTTGGTAAGCATTAGAAGACACGAAAGGGACAATGATGAAAATGGGCATCGTACTGTTTCTGTGGGCATGAAACTGAATCCTCTCTTTGCCTTGTTTGGAATGGCATGATTTACCTAAGTGAGGGCCTGCACATGGAGAAAGAGTATAAAGCCTTGGCACATCGCCCGGCACACCTTTGAAGCCGACGGACTGATTGAAGATAACGTTATCGTATCCTGAAAATCCTTCCAGCGCAGCGACGAAAATGGCTGTGACACTGGCAAAAGTCCTGGTACTGTACAGTACATCCAGAAAGTATTCACAGCACATCATCACTTTCTCCACATTTTGTTATGTTACAGCCTTATTCCAAAATGGATTCAATTCATTTTTTTCCTCAGAATTCTGCACACAACACCCTATAATGACAACGTGAAAAAAGTTTACTTGAGATTTTTGCAAATTTATTAAAAATAAAAAACTGAGAAATCACATGTACATAAGTATTCACAGCCTTTACCATGAAGCTCCAAATTGAGCTCAGGTGCCTCCTGTTTCCCCTGATCATCCTTGAGATGTTTCTGCAGCTTCATTGGAGTCCACCTGTGGTCAATTCAGTTGATTGGACCTGATTTGGAAAGGCACACACCTGTCTATAGAAGGTCCCACAGTTGACAGTTCATGTCAGAGCACAAACCAAGCATGAAGTCAAAGGAATTGTCTGTAGACCTCCGAGACAGGATTGTCTCGAGGCACAAATCTGGGGAAGGTTACAGAAACATTTCTGCTGCTTTGAAGGTCCCAATGAGCACAGTGGCCTCCATCATCCGTAAGTGGAAGAACTTCAAAACCACCAGGACTCTTCCTAGAGCTGGCCAGCCATCTAAACTGAGCGATCGGGGGAGAAGGGCCTTAGTCAGGGAGGTGACCAAGAACCCGATGGTCACTCTGTCAGAGCTCCAGAGGTCCTCTGTGGAGAGAGGAGAACCTTCCAGAAGGACAACCATCTCTGCAGCAATCCACCAATCAGGCCTGTATGGTAGAGTGGCCAGACGGAAGCCACTCCTTAGTAAAAGGCACATGGCAGCCCGTCTGGAGTTTACCAAAAGGCACCTGAAGGAGTCTCAGGCCATGAGAAACAAAATTCTCTGGTCTGATGAGACAAAGATTGAACTCTTTGGTGTGAATGCCAGGCGTCACGTTTGGAGGAAACCAGGCACCGCTCATCACCAGGCCAATACCATCCCCTACAGTGAAGCATGGTGGTGGCAGCCTCAGGAACTGGGAGACTAGTCAGGATAAATGGAAAGATGACTGCAGCAATGTACAGAGACATCCTGGATGAAAACCTGCTCCAGAGCGCTCTTGACCTCAGACTGGGGCGACGGTTCATCTTTCAGCAGGACAACGACCCTCAGCACACAGCCAAGATATCAAAGGAGTGGCTTCAGGACAACTCTGTGAATGTCCTTGAGTGGCCCAGACTTGAATCTGATTGAACATCTCTGGAGAGATCTTAAAATGGCTGTGCAACAACACTTCCCATCCAACCTGATGGAGCTTGAGAGGTGCTGCAAAGAGGAATGGGCCAAACTGGCCAAGGATAGGTGTGCCAAGCTTGTGGCATCATATTCAAAAAGACTTGAGGCTGTAACTGCTGCCAAAGGTGTGTCGACAAAGTATTGAGCAAAGGCTGTGAATACTTATGTACATGGGATTTCTCGGTTTTTGTATTTTTAATACGTTTGCAAAAATCTCAAGTAAACTTTTTTCACGTTGTCATTATGGGGTGTTGTGTGTAGAATTCTGAGGCTGGCAAAATCCCATCACCACCTCCTCATGGTGCCGGCTGGTAACAACGACCCTTTGGGAAATTGGCTAACGGTGAGGGTGTTCGACGTCAGGTGGAGGGACACATCGGTCGATTCATTTCTTGGTCGCATCAAATGGCAATACCGTCTCAAAATTTGGAAGATAATGCTAGGGCGTGCCCCGGAGGCAACGTGCGGCGCCCTCACCCTAGCGTCGTGAGAAGTGGACAAGGGCTACCTGCCCATGGACGAGGCGGGCGAAAGAAGCGAGTCCAACAACAACAACCACTACGATTGGGTACCCTCAACATCGGCACGATGACAGGACAAAGCCGGGAATTAGCCGACACCCTCAAGGCCCGCCGCATCGACATCGCGTGCATCCAAGAAACCAAATGGACTGGTGCAAAGGCAAGGGATATAGACGATGTATTCAAGCCTTTCTACAACGGCAACAAGCCCCAAAATGGTGTGGGAATAGTGGTCAGCCAGAAAGCACGGGACAATGTGGTCGAAGTGACTCGAATATCGGATCGGCTCATGTCACTCAAGATCGACACGGGTGACATCACCATGTGAGTGATCTCCTGCTACGCCCCCCAGACCAACTGCTCGGAAGAAGATAAAGAAGATTTCTGGGAAAGTCTCGATGGCCACCTTCGAGCATTCGGACCCAAAGAATATATTGTCATTGGCGGCGATCTCAATGGTCACGTTGGGCGAGATAGGAATGGCTATGAAAGGTTTCATGGCGGACAAGGTTATGGAAGCCGCAACGAGGACGGGGAACGTGCCCTGGATTGTGCGGAAACGCATGATCTTGCAGTGGCCAACACTTTCTTCAAGAAGCAGCTATCACACCTCGTCACATACTCTAGAAACGCAAATCGATTACTTTCTCACCCGAAGGCAACAACTGAAACTGGTAACTGATGTCAAAGTAATCCCGTCGACCAACATCTGCCCACAACATCGGCTACTCGTCATGGACCTCAAGCTAGACCTTGGCCAATGGCGACAAGTGAGAACCACCAACAAGGAAAAGATCTAATGGTGGAGGATGGCCGAAGGCAGAAAGGACCTCACTGAAGCACTCAGATCAATCGACCTCAACAACAACAGCAACCAGTTAGTCGAGACCAGATGGAACAAGATAGCCGACCAAATCCGAGAAGCAGCAACCAACGTCCTAGGGAAGACCAAGCCAGGAAAGCGCTTTATCGACAAGCAATTATGGTGGTGGAAAACAGAAGTCCAAAGCGCCGTGAAAGAAAAGAAGTCAGCGCTAAAGAAGTGGCACCAGTCTAGAGAAGACAAGGACTACCAACGGTACAAGAGCCTGAAGGCAAAAGCGAAGAAGGCGGTGGCAGTGGCGAAGACTGCGCACTATGACCAGCTCTACCACGACTTGGACGAGCCTGGAGGAGCGAACAAGATATACCGCCTGGCCAACAGCCGACACCGTTCAACGCAGGACATCGGCCAAGTGAAACATATCAAAGATGTCAATCAACAGGTCCTGCGCGATCCATCAGCTATCCTCGAACGCTGGAGTTAGCACTTCTCCCAGATTAGCAATGAAAAATTTCCCCACCCGCCAACCCACAGCGCCGCCCCCGTCTATGGCCCAGTTCCGCCGGTCACGACTGCTGAGATCAAGGATGCCGTGAAGAAAATGAAGAATGGAAAAGCGCCTGGCCCCGACGACATTCCCGTCGAAGCCTGGAAACTCCTCGGCCAGCAAGGAGCCGCTGCTCTCAGCACCCTATTCAATAATATCATCAGAGAGGGCAGGATACCAGCGGTCTGGACAACCAGCGTCACCGTCCCCATTTGGAAAGCCAAGGGCGATGTCACCGATTGCGCCAACTACCGACCAATCCGCCTCCTATGCCACACTATGAAAATATTCGAAAGGATCCGAGATGCCCGCCTGCAACGGATCGTCACGATCACCCCTAACCAGTGTGGGTTTGTTAAGGGATGTGGAACCACTGACGCCTGGTGGAGAAACATCGAGAGAAAAAATCAAATGGTCCACATGGCATTCCTGGACTTGGAGAAGGCATTCGATAGAGTGCCACACGAACTTATCTGGTATGCCCTGCGATCTCACGGAGTCCCGGAAGCTTATGTCGACTGGGTCAAATTGCTCTACATAAATGTCACCTGTGTAGTCAGATGTCCCATGGGAATCTCACCGCCCTTCGCCATCAATGTGGGAGTACACCAAGGCTTGGCCCTCTCGCCCCTTCTGTTCATCCTTTGTATGGACACAGCGACCGCCGATCTCCAAACTCCCCAACCATGGTCACTTTTATACGCCAATGACGTATTCCTGGCGAGCCAATCTAGAAGTGAGCTGCAACAACACACGCAGCAATGGAAGACACGCCTGACCGACCATGGCTTGAGACTCAACATCAAGAAGACTGAATACATGGAGGCTGGCCTCCAAACCGATGGCACTATCAGCATCGACGGAGAAGACCTAAAGAAGACCCATGAATTCAAGTATCTGGGATTGACGATCAGTAACGACGGGGACATCCTTCCCGATGTGTGACCTCGGATCAACGCCGCGTCGGGCGTAAGTGGCGCTTAGTAACGGCCGTGGCGTGACCGCCAAATGCCTGACCACCTCAAGGCCAAGATTTACAAGACTGTAGTCCGCCCAGTCGCCCTGTATGGATTGGAGTGTTGGCCAGCCACTGCCAAGCACGAGCAGGCCCTACACACGATGGAAATGCGAATGCTGAGGTGGTGCCTAGGCCTCACGTGCTGGGACCAAGTCATGAATGAAGACATCAGAAAGCGCCTCGGCATCGCACCAATCACAGAGAAAATGCGCGAGGCACGGCTACGGTGGTATGGACACGTCGTGCGCGCAGACGACAACTCAGTAGCAAAAACGCCTATGAGGCTTGATCCTGGTGGTCAGCGCCCACGTGGCAGGCCGAAGAAGAGGTGGATGGACAGAATAAAGGAAGACATGAAGATCGTCAATGCCGCCCCAGAAGATGCCCTCGATCGTGCCAAATGGAGAAGGATTTGCAGAAAAGCGGACCCTGCCAAGTGGGATAAACGCTAGGATGAAGAAGAAGAAGATGAAGTGTGTAGAATTCTGAGGAAAAAAATGAATTGAATCCATTTTGGAATAAGGCTGTAACATAACAAAATGTGGAAAAAGTGATGATGTGCTGGGAATACTTTCCGGATGCACTGTAGGTCTTCTGATGAACCCAGATGTAAAACTGGATGAGCTTCAAAGCCTCCACCACTGAGGATGTGTGAACAGACGAGCAGGACGTGCAATCTAAGAAATTCGCGGTCATGTCACGAGCCCTTTGACGGACACAGTCTCTTCATGGCACTCCTCACTTACTAGCACAAAACATAAACCTGGAATCAGGACGGGGCACCAAAGCCGCAGCAGAGAAATGTAATTTACTTTACTTTATTGTCATAACTGTATCAATTGTATGGAATTTGATGGAAAAAAGGAAAAAAGCCAGTCAGTGCTCGCTGGGGGACGTATCTGTTAAATGTACCGAACCTCGACTGTGTCCCGTACGTCTCATAAGAGATCAGATTAGTGCAGCCCTGAGGCAGGAAGGCGTTTCATTTGTTGAAACCAGAAACATTTGTGAAATTTTCAAATACATCTGTTGGCTAAAATAAGAAAAGTAAATGCTTCATATGGAAATGACGTCAGTGATGTCAGTTAAAGGAGGCTTTAGAGTGGCGCACAATGAAATTCGAGAAAAAACAAATTGTGGGTCACTGGTATATGAGGAAATATACAGGGGCACTAAATGGCACTGCCAACTTCTGAATCTGAAGATGAGAATGTTACATTTCATTATCTTTCTCATCTCACTTGCTGACATATTTGAAACTCCTCATTTGTCGTGGGGTCAAGTCATGGCCTTCAAAGACAGACATCTGCTCCTCTGGACACACATTTTAATGGCAGTTCTCTTCTTATTCATTTTGTCCTGCGGGTTAAATTCACTCGCCTCCTAATACAAGTGTGTCGAGTGCCCTGCGTTACAACATGCCACACGTTTGGACTTTAGATGTGGTCAAGTGTTACTGTGAGTCTAAAATGAGTCAAATTAATTTCTGAACTCATTCCTCTTGTTGTTTGTATTTTTTATCATTTTGATAGTAATGTCACTGCAGTGCCATTCTGAATTATTGTTTTCTGAAGGCACTGCCATTTTGTGCTGGTCTATGATGGCCACAGCCATATTCTTCATATATAATAATAAACTGCTCAAAAAATTAAAGGACCACTTTGAAAACACATCAGATCTCAATCCTCCTGGATATCTATACTGATATAGACTGGGTAATGTGTTAGGAACGAAAGGATGCCACATCGTTTGATGGAAATGAAAATGATCAACCTACAGAGCCCTGAATTCAAAGACGCCCCAAAAATCAGAGTGAAAAATTATGTGGCAGGCTAGTCCATTTTGCCAAAATTTAATTGCAGCAACTCAAAATTGTACGCAGCACTTTGTATGGCCCCTGTGTTCTTGTATACATGCCTGACAACATCGGTGCATGCTTCTAATGAGATGACAGATGGTGTTGTGGGGGATCTTCTCCCAGATCTGGACCAGGGCATCACTGAGCTCCTGGACAGTCTGAGGTGCAACCTGGTGGCATTGGATGGACCAAAACATAATGTCCCAGAGGTGTTCTATTGGATTTAGGTCAGGAAAGTGTGGTGGCCAGTCAATGGTATCAATTCCTTCATCCTCCAGGAACTGCCTGCATACTCTCACCACATGAGGCCAGGAATTGTCGTGCACCAGGAGCCACTGTACCAGCATAGGGTCTGACAATGGGTCCAAGGATTTCATCCTGATACCTAATGGCAGCCAAGGTGCCTTTGTCAAGCCTGTAGCGGTCTGTGTGACCCTCCATGGATATGCCTCCCCAGACAATCATTAACCCACCACCAAACTGCTCATGCTGAATGATGTTACAGGCAGCATAATGTTCTCCATGGCTTCTCCAGACCCTTTCACTTCTGTCACGTGCTCAGGGTGAACCTGCTCTCATCTGTAAAGCACAGGGCACCAGTGGTGCATCTGCCAATTCTGGTATTCTATGGCGAATGCCAATCGAGCTGCATGCTGCTGGGCAGTGAGCTCAGGGCCCATTAGAGGACATGGGGCCCTTGGGTCACCCTCATGAAGTCTTTCTGGTTGTTTGGTCAGAGACATTCACACCAGTGGCCTGCTGGAGGTCATTTTGTAGGGCTCTGGCAGTGCTCATCCTGTTCCTCCTTGCCCAAAGGAGCAGATACTGGTCCTGCTGATGGGTTATGGACCTTCTATGGCCCTCTCCAGCTCTCCTAGAGTAACTGCTTGTCTCCTAGAATCTCCTCCATGCCCTTGAGACTGTGCAGGGAGACACAGCAAACCTTCTGGCAATGACACGTATTGATGTGCCATCCTGGAGAAGTTGGACTACCTGTGCAACCTCTGTAGGGTCCAGGTATCGCCTCATGCTACCAGTAGTGACACTGACTGTAGCCAAATGCAAAACTAGTGAAGAAACAGTCAGAAAAGATGAGGAGGGAAAAATGTCAGTGGCCTCCACCTGTTAAACCATTCCTGTTTTGGGGGTCATCTCATTGTTGCCCCTCTAGTGCATCTGTTGTTAATTTCATTAACACCACAGCAGCTGAAACTGATTAACAACCCCCTCTGCTACTTAACTGACCAGATTAATATCCCAGAAGTTTCATTGACTTTATGCTATACTCTGATTAAAAAGTGTTCCTTTAATTCTTTTGAGCAGTATATAATAATAATATAATACCACCACCCCATCAAAGCACCGTGATGTCCCCTCATTGATGGATTGAAGGCCAGAAGTCCCCATGACCGTCATCATCAAGTTCTTCCATGAGAACCCTGAATACAATGAGAACTGATTTTGAGGTCACTTATGTTAGGTAGAATACCTAGAAGGGGCTGGGTGGTCTAGTGGCCTTGGTACCCCTGCAGATTTTATTTTTTTCTTTTTGTGCCCAGTGTTGGCTTATAGCAGGTTGGAGAATGACATGTCCTCCCTGGCCATCGACCTTACTTTTATTCTATTTTAATTAGTGTTCCCCAATTTGAATTCTTTTACAATACAATACAATTTATTTTTGTGTAGCCCAAAAATCACACAAGAAGTGCCGCAGTGGGCTTTAACAGACCCTGCCTCTTGACAGCCCCCTGCAGCCTCGACTTTCTAAGAAGACAAGAAAAGACCCCAGTAGGGAAAAAAAAAAAAATGGAAGAAACCTCAGGAAAGGCAGTTTAAAGAGAGACCCCTTTACAGGTGGGCATGCAGTGGGTGTCAAAAAGAAGGAGGTCAATACAATAGACAGAACAGAACAGAACAGAACAAATCCTCAATACAGTATTAAAAAAGATAGATTTTACAAGTATAGAGCAGAATTTAACAGTAGATGATATCCCATAATAGGATTTGGATTTGTTGAGAGTCCTGGAGACCTCAACTATTTTTGGTCTTTTTTCTTTCTTTATCATGTAAAGCTTATCATTTGTATGAAAATGTGCGACAGAAATAAATGTTGTGGTGTGCTTGTCTGTCCAGGATTTTAAATCACCCGTCGCTCGCAGACGTATTGACCTGAAATGTGGTACACATGCACTACGTGACGTCTGCTTTCCGCTTTCAGGGTGATGATTGACCGCCAAGGTTATTCCTCTTTTTATTTTTGTTTTATCTGATTGTAAAATGGTAAATGGCCTGTATTTGATATAGCGCCTAACTAGAGTTCAAGAACCCCCCTAGGCGCTTTACAACACAACAGTCATTCACACACACATTCATACGCTGGTGATGATAAGCTACTATGTAGCCACAGCTGCCCTGGGGCACACTGACAGAAGTGAGGCTGCCAAACACTGGCGCCACCAATCCTTCCGACCACCACCAGCAGGCAAGGTAGGTTAAGTGTCTTGCCCAAGGACACAACAGCTGCATTCTCATGCCGGGAGCCAGGATCGAATCTGTGACCCTCCGATTGCTGGACAACCCGCTCTACCGACTGAGCTACTGCTGCCTACTATTGTAGAATCAACTCTCGGCAGCGGGCAGCAGGGCGGCAGTGTGGCACAGGAGTACGGGCGCCGTTCTCATCCCTACCACCGTCGCCGTCACTTCCCCTAACTCTTCACATCTGAAATCATTCCTGAGGCAGATTGAAGTGCCAGCTTTCGTGAAAGATTAAGAAAAACGCACTAAGTAATGGCAACACAAAAGTGGACTTAATCAGTTTAATGAGAAAAGATGCCGACGGAAGAGGAGAAGAAGCGGGCCGCTAGGGTGGAGATAAGAAGAGCTGCTCAGGAAGGAACCAGCACATCAACCTCCGAGTGAACGAATGCTAAACGTACAGGGAAAGAGAAGGAAAAATAGAAGTCAAGTGTGTTCACTGCACGTTATCATGCAGTCCACCGTTGCTGCTTGTGAATAATAATTATTGTTCCGCTAAAAGACTAGCGAGAGCTTTTTGGAAAGTAAACTGGAGAAAAGCCAGCGAGTGTCGTAAACCAGAAAGTCAGGCACACCAAAGTCGAGACCAGAGCAGACACTCAGAAAAAAGATTGGATTTAAATAAAACAAGAATTGACAGTAAAGAGTTCCGTAATCTGCCCACATGGATAGAGAATGAACTGCTTGATGGCCTTTACATTCATCACATCAAGTTTACGATCTCCGAGAACTCATCCCTAACAGCACGGGTCCACAAATGGCGATGACCGTGAAAACACAAAGATGGCGTTGTAAACTGTCCAAACAAATTTCTAGAATGGACAAAAGGTGCTAATCTACAAACGATTGGTAAAATCGGATTCTAGGGTATAAGAAAAAAATCCAAAAAGGTGGTGGGTTTCATACAAAAAATTTAAAGGCAACTGCAAGTACAACAATGATGTCCTTTGCCAGTCATGCCGCTCAACTCCTATTTAAAATGGAGGCAAGCACATCAAACACTCCCTCTTTGGACTGAAGCACTCTCAACTACAAATCTCCTTCCTTCTCTTTCTAGCATTAGAAGATGCCAACAGGTTCGTCCAAGAAGTCTTTATAATGTTTGGACCTTTTGCGTTGCTGCCTGGACTTGGATTCTCATATTGTGTTTTGCTTCTGCCGCTTGTTCTCTACTCTCCTACCCGTGTTTTGACCTTTCGGTTTGACGCTAAGTTTAGATTTTTACCTTATACTTCCTTATTGTTCTCACAGGAAGAGTGAGGGACAAAAATAGCTTACAAGAGATGGGACATGGACAAGAAAACAGGCATAACCAGAAAGTCAAACACACAGTCGGCAAGTCGACATTCAGAATTCTAGATCGGCGCTAACATTTCCTTTGAAAGGATTCATTTGCCGAGAACGCAATCAAAAGTACAATACTCCAATGTCTTTGTGTAACTTCTGTTAACTCAGATGAATAGGAAGTTCATCGTGCCTGTTATACCCATAGACATACAGTGGTGTGAAAAACTATTTGCCCCCTTCCTGATTTCTTATTCTTTTGCATGTTTGTCACACAAAATGTTTCTGATCATCAAACACATTTAATCATTAGTCAAATATAACACAAGTCAACACAAAATGCAGTTTTTAAATGATGGTTTTTATTATTTAGGAGAAAAAAATCCAAACCTACATGGCCCTGTGTGAAAAAGTAATTGCCCCCTTTTTCAAAAATCACCTACCTGTGGTGTATCACACCTGAGTTCAATTTCCTGATTACTGCCACACCTGTTTCAATCGAGAAATCACTTCAATAGGAGCTGCCTGACACAGAGAAGTAGACCAAAAGCACCTCAAAAGCTAGACATCATGCCAAGATCCAAAGAAATTCAGGAACAAATGAGAACAGAAGTAATTGAGATCTATCAGTCTGGTAAAGGTTATAAAGCCATTTCTAAAGCTTTGGGACTCCAGCGAACCACAGTGAGAGCCATTATCCACAAATGGCAAAAACATGGAACAGTGGTGAACCTTCCCAGGAGTGGCCGGCCGACCAAAATTACCCCAAGAGCGCAGAGACGACTCATCCGAGAGGTCACAAAAGACCCCAGGACAACGTCTAAAGAACTGCAGGCCTCACTTGCCTCAATTAAGGTCAGTGTTCACGACTCCACCATAAGAAAGAGACTGGGCAAAACGGCCTGCATGGCAGATTTCCAAGACGCAAACCACTGTTAAGCAAAAGAACATTAGGGCTCGTCTCAATTTTGCTAAGAAACATCTCAATGATTGCCAAGACTTTTGGGAAAATACCTTGTGGACTGATGAGACAAAAGTTGAACTCTTTGGAAGGCAAATGTCCCGTTACATCTGGCGAAAAGGAACACAGCATTTCAGAAAAAGAACATCATACCAACAGTAAAATATGGTGGTGGTAGTGTGATGGTCTGGGGTTGTTTTGCTGCTTCAGGACCTGGAAGGCTTGCTGTGATAGATGGAACCATGAATTCTACTGTCTACCAAAAATCCTGAAGGAGAATGTCCGCCATCTGTTCGTCAACTCAAGCTGAAGTGATCTTGGGTGCTGCAACAGGACAATGACCCAAAACACACCAGCAAATCCACCTCTGAATGGCTGAAGAAAAACAAAATGAAGACTTTGGAGTGGCCTAGTCAAAGTCCTGACCTGAATCCAATTGAGATGCTATGGCATGACCTTAAAAAGGCGCTTCATGCTAGAAAACCCTCAAATAAAGCTGAATTACAACAATTCTGCAAAGATGAGTGGGCCAAAATTCCTCCAGAGCGCTGTAAAAGACTCATTACAAGTTATCGCAAACGCTTGATTGCAGTTATTGCTGCTAAGGGTGGCCCAACCAGTTATTAGGTTCAGGGGGCAATTACTTTTTCACACAGGGCCATGTAGGTTTGGATTTTTTTCTCCCTAAATAATAAAACCATCATTTAAAAACTGCATTTTGTGTTTACTTGTGTTATATTTGACTAATGGTTAAATGTGTTTGATGATCAGAAACATTTTGTGTGACAAACACGCAAAAGAATAAGAAATCAGGAAGGGGGCAAATAGTTTTTCACACCACTGTATATAGGTAGACGCCCCATTCACTGTGTTGCCCAGTCGACACGATACGATATTGCGAGTGGCAAAAGTGACATTTAAACTAATGCAGGTAGACATGGAAACCGGGTTTTCTGATAAAAAAATAACGTTTAAAACAGTATCGTTTACATACAACAGATTTTGGTGAACCATTTAAATGCAATTATTTATATCCCTTTATACACTAATAATGGCAATTATTAAATAATCATTATTATTAAATAATTCCTCCCATAAAAGTAACATTTCTCAGACTGCCTTCTTTCATCATCGTCATTCTTGCCTACCGCAGTACTGAAGTATCAGTTAAAGCCCGAGTCACCTCACGTATAAATTACTGGAATGTTACTCTGTCTGGCATCCCACAAAAACGTATCCATCGCTTACAACTTCTTCCAAATTCTGCTGCCAGGATAATAACCTGCTGTTTTAAGTCCACTGAACATCTCACAGCAATTCCCTCTCGACGTCACTGGCTCCCTGTTCTCTACTGAATACGACACACAATCCCGCTCTGAACATTTAAAGCTCTCCACACCTCACTGATCTCCTCCAGACTTCACTCCTCTCGCTCACTCAGATCCTGTAATTTAAGGGTATTCAGTCTGTCAATATGGTGCAGCCTTAGTTTGTGGAAGACACACACAACTGAAGACATGAGCATAATATGATGGCTGTCAATTTCAAACTGTGTTTCCTCGATGTGCTCCTTCATCTGAACCAATCTCAGCCCGAACAAACCAATTGATCAAAGATACACTGACAGCTTGGCCTCTTGCCGACTGTCGGATAACACGCTCAGCTACTTTGACCGCCTTGACTGGACCTTCAGAAGGAATCATCAAACCTCCTTTGTATTTTATCTGAGCGAGTGGTAGCTTTGATCATATGACGCCGGTACAACATCTGCTACCAGACAAGCACAGCACACGTCACGGGACAGCTTTCTCCAAATCCCGTCTAAGGGCTACCTGACCTCCCACTGCTTCCTGAGGTGGATCTCTTTGGGAAACCTTCAAAGTCTGAGAAATGTTAACAGCTAACGACAATCTACATACTTAGTGACTAAATACGTTTAGCTAAAACGTTGTTTGGAGGCTCACTTGAGCACATAAATGCATAGCTTTGCTATCTTAGGCTGGCGTAACTAAAGTTAAGATTATAAAACGGGATTTTCTAATGGCCAAATATAACCAAAACCATTGTTCAGCCTTACCTCTGAAATGATCTGGCTTGGACAGACAGCGATTTGTACAAACCCAAGCAGCACAGGTGTGAGGCATCTTTATCCACAGCAGTGCCACTTGCAATATGGCGGCGACGTTGACGTACGATGCTGCTGGTCAGGCTACGATTATACCTACGATCCTGTGGTATCACAGCCACTCAATTCTGGGTCCTTTACAGCAGGGGTCGCTAAGTCCAGTCCTGGATGACCACCGTGGCTGCAGGTTTTTCTTAACGAGTGCCCTGTTTGTGCTGCGAATTAACGTCTTGTGAATTCATTTTAATTTAATTGCTTTTTTAAGACTTGCTCGCCAACTCCCGTGTTTGGTTTTCCAGATCCACACTTGTGTAAGATTTTTTTTTCTTTGAATTGTTGCTATTTCATGAGTTTCACTTTTATTTCAGAACTTCTGTAAAAACAATATTTGGAATCTTTCGTGTCCCAATATGCTGAATCTTTTAAATGAGTTCTGTGAGACGTGTGTTTAATGACTTTGTACCCTAATTCAGGACAGGTTTCTCTGTTTGGAATTTCAGCACAGACAACACGATCTTCATCATCAGCAGTTAATAATTTTTTTTGCAAAGTAACCAATAAATGCATTTGAGTTAAACCCCGTTTTTGAAATTCTCTGACTTAAACTAATTTCCTTTTGTTTGCGTCAATGCGATCTGTGCTATCTTTTTTTTTTTTGATACTGTAGCGACTGACGTAATAAAGTGTCACAGAAGTTCTACTTTAACAATCGTCGGCTGTGTAACCCCAAACACAACTTTCTAGCACCTTCTCCAACTCCTCCTCCCGCAGGTCTCCCCCCTCACACGGGTCTCGCCCCCCCAAACCGCATCATTCAGCGCCCACCTATCAGTCTGCCATGCTGTACTCTGCCCTCCCTCAATCGGACCCAACAGTCACTTAAAACATAAAAGGCTTCAGCTTGGCGTGGCCGCTACAATACTTTCGCCTGTTTCTGCTTTCATATTCTGTACCTTTCTCGGCATTTGGGTCTCTTGACTCCGCGCTGCTCTTTCTTCTCTGCCGACAGCACATGATCTGTGTGTGCCACGTGACTCGACATGACTGACTGTGTTGCTGGCTGGCCGAGCTCCAATATGATAGGAAGGGCATGTCTTGCGAGAATGTTATGTTCCAACTGCCCTGGGACAATCTGTTGGCACCAAGTCTCATGTTTACGGTCCCCGCGAGACGCTGCGTGGCCAGTCTTTTTTGGTCTCGCGGGTCTTTAAAATGTCTTTCGAGAACTTCAGAGAAGATCACGTATCGTCACCTTGCTTTTCCATTCCACCAGGATTTTTTTTTTTACATAGAGAGAGAGATTCGCTCCCCTGAATTTCTCCATCGTTCCTCTGAACTGCTTCATCTCTTTCCTTACAAAACAGAAATGAAATGTAAAGTGAGGGCGCCAACAGAAGACCAACGAAGTCAGGATCTCAAACTCCAACCAGCTGCTTAATGAGGTGCCGAGTCTCGTCGTTAATTAAACCCGTTCTTTAATTTCATGGCTTGTTGCTGCTCTCGTGGTGCATTAGCAGACATTTCTGAAAATGGCTGATTTTTCTCTATTCTAAGAGCACTGGTCAAATGTTTTGTGGACCTCAGAAGATCGACATTCCTGAGACCCTCACCTTTCTTTATTTTCAGATATTGTATGATGGACACCAGTTGTTTTGGCTCACTTTGTATCTCGCTATTGTTTGGCTGCTACTTAAGGAAAAAGAAACAATTAAGGGGTCTGAGTCTTCAAGAGCAAGTCAGTTAAAATGAGTTCAAAAGAGCACAAACAAGTCACTCATTAAGAAAAGGGTTAGAATGAAAACCTGCAGCCACGGTGGTCCTCCAGGACCGGACTTGGCGACCCCTGCTTTACATGACAAATCTGTGGCGACCACTCTATAAAATGGCAGCACCTGTAAAACTAAATGGTGTCCAAAAGGTGCAAAAGTAATTCAGTAAATTCAGCTAAGGAAAACCGTTATCAGAATTGGAATCTCCCTTCTTCTTCTTCTTTCATTGCTCCCATTAGGGGTCACCACAGCAGATCATCTTCTTCCATATCTTCCTGTCCTTGTCATCTTGCTCTGTCACCCCCATCACCTGCATGTCCTCTCTCACCACATCCATAAATCTTCTCTCAGTCCTTGCTAAATTTCCTCTTCCCCATCAGCTCTATCCTTAGCATCCTTCTCCCAGTATACCCAGCATCTCACCTCTGCACAGGTCCAAACCAACGTAATCTCGCCTCTCTGACTTTGTCTCCAAACCGTCCCACCTGAGCTGACCCTCTGATGGCCTCATTTCCAATCCTGTCCATCCTCATCACACCCAATGCCAATCTTCACATCTTTAACTCTGCCACCTCCAGTTCTGTCTCCTGTGCCACCGTCTCCCGCCCATATAACACAGCTGGTCTCACTACCATCCTGTAGACCTTCCCTGTCACTCTCACTGATACCCATCTGTCACAAATCACTCGTGACACTCTTCTCCACCCTGTCTGCACTCTCTTCTTCACTTCTCTTCCACAATCCCCGTTACTCTGTACTGTTGATCCCAAAGTTTTAAAATAAACCTGAAAAGGTCCACCTAAGGGCAACAAGAAAGCCACAAAAAGTTGAAACGAAGTCAAATCTCAACAGCGGCTCTTTCGTTCGTTTTCTTGTTCACATGCGCTCTTCTTTCAGAGTGTCCTTAACAAACAACATTACATTCTTTTGAGAATTTTGTGCAAAACTGGCAAAACCAAAGAATGAACATTTTATACCTGTGAACTGGGCACCAATGCTTTCCACCAGTGGCCACCTTTGATCAAGTCCACATCACCGAGGGGCATTGTCACCTTGCCAATGACACAGTGGCGTGAAAACTTGTCAAAGTCAATGATGGACAGAAGGAGGGTTCGTCGCTGAGCTTCCATGAACGGGATGTCAAAGGTATAACGCTCCTCAAACACCGGATTCTGGGTCTTCCGCTTGACACCAGTCTGCCGTGAGTTCTTCTGGTCAGGTAGCAGACTTATTTTCACGTAAGGGTTGGAGTGGGCCATGTCCTGGCGGGTGCTGTCACAGGACATGGGAAGGGGCAGGTCCCGGGCCTCAATGATGCGCACCGTCAGATGGTTCTGCATGAGGTCATACTGTGTGCTAAAATGTAACATGCCCAGGTGGTATCGTGATACAATCTCCTCGTCTGTCAAGGAATCCACATCATCACAACCGGAGTCCATGGAGTATAGCCGCGGCTCAAACTTGCGGAAGTAGTCGTCGTCAGCTGCATAAGTCTTGCGTAATAAAGTGGGCTGGACCGCCTCCTTCTTGGAGCTAATGGCCCAAAACTCGATTGGCTTGATGTCAATCAAGGGGGAGCTTGGCCTTCTGGTGTCCAAACCTGTGGAAGGAGCAGATGTTTGAGTTAGAAGATGGCAGGGAGGCTGAAGTTCAAAGGACAGAGAGAGAGTGTGAGAGACACAGCAGGGGGTCGTGTAGGGGTGGGGGACAGACAGAAGAACACAGAGGTAACCTTCAGTGAACCTATCAGACAGTCTCATAGGGTGACTGAGACTCAGGCGGGTCATTCCTCAAATGGAGGAGCATTGGGTACCATGAGGAAGAAGAAGTCGAGGGTCAATAAAACTAATTATTACTGTGATATGTGGGGAGCAAACAAGGTGTTTCTTTATATCAGCTTTGACCTCAGCCCACTTCAAACTGGAACGAACATCCTAGGTAGTGAACACTGAAGGAAGAAGACTGGCCCAGTGCCACCCACAGGGTAAAGACCTCTTCCTCACATTTACAGTTGTCACACACGTGTGAGTAGGAGGAAGCAGTATGGACCAAGTGAGGGTAATTTCTATGCCAGGCCAAGGGGGTGGTGAGGTGTGTTAAACCTTCTTCTGCTATCTCTGCAGACCAGACATGGGAAAACATGTCCGACCCGTCCCTGAAGACGTCACTTCCGGTTCCGGTGCCCAGAAGAACGTCACTTCCGGTGCCCAGAAGAACGTCACTTTTGGCGCCCAGAAGAACGTCACTCCTGGTTCCAGCACCCAGAAAAAATCCGAGAAGAATGTCACTTACGGTGCCCAGAAGAACGTCACTTTTGGCGCCCAGAAGAACGTCACTTCCAGTTACGACGTAAGAAGAATGACACTTCCGGTTCCTGTACATCACTTCCAGTCTTGGCATTTAAAGCCGCCATCTTAACAACCATTCTTCACTTCTTGTTTGGACTCCCTATAAGACACAGCTGTCTTGTTTTTTAAAACCCATTGCAGCCTGGGATATTACACGGGGGGCTGCCCCAAACCTTTTTAAGTGTGGGTAATCATGGCAGAGGAAATGAGGCTGTACTGTCTCTGTTCCACAGGCAATTGATACCATTTTAAAGTAAAGGAAGAAGGTACCCCCAGGGTGGGCAACCTGGGCATTTACAGAGGTAAGCTATAGTCGGCCAACAGTCTTACTGGATATGCGGCGGGTGAGGGTGTATGTGGAGCGAGACGTGTCTGAGCTTGATCTTCTGCGGTCCGGAGAGGAGTCCTGGGGTGTGGCAGGGGGGTCACTTGCTGTATTGTCAGAGTCGCCCTCTTTATCCTCACTCTGGTCATTAATCCTGAAAGAAAGCACAACAAAACCTGCTCAGAATTCTGATGATTCACATGTCACAGCCTGGACCGGTCATGATGTTTGGCCGAGTTGCCCTGTGTGTGTGGTTTGCACCTTCTCTCCACATTCACGTGAGCTTCCTTTCCTTATGATTGTGGTGTTTTGTGAGCTTCATAAACTTATTTCTGAGCTCACATCATTTTTCCCTGGTTCAGAGTTACAGAGAATCCCTTGCACCTTTGGTTTGCTATTGCAATTTTATTTTAGACATGTTAATTTAGTTTTAAATATATTTTTGTTTATAACACGACACCTTTGCTTTTCAATGGGCACAGACGTTTTGGTTCTCCCAGAGGTCACATCGTGTGACGTCACTGGTGTGACCATATTTAAGTTGGCGCTACAGGTGACTCATTAAGTTCGTGGATAATCGATGGAACTCTTGTACAAGGCGCAGAGTCGACTGTTTGGAGTTTCTGACTACGACTTTGTGTTCACTTTCTGGTTTTGTAGGACAGGCTGGTTTACTGGTTGCGCCCTGTGTTGGCTGGGATTGGCTGCAGCAGACCCCCCGTGACCC
Source organism: Polypterus senegalus (assembly GCF_016835505.1). Taxonomy (NCBI): domain Eukaryota; kingdom Metazoa; phylum Chordata; class Cladistia; order Polypteriformes; family Polypteridae; genus Polypterus; species Polypterus senegalus. The sequence goes on along the minus strand of NC_053166.1, from coordinate 160,367,778 downwards.
TGTAGTTAGGATATAGCGGGTTGGGTAATGGATGGATGGATGACCTAAATCTCATCTTCTGACCCGATTTTCTCTTACCTCGGGGTCTGCCACATTTAAACGTCTAGCCAGTAAACATTTGAGGACTCAGGTTTCCTCCCACACTCAAAACTTTTACGTTTTAGCAAGAGTTCATTTCCTGGCTTATGTTTAAATTCCGTTTGCTTGTCTTTTTTGTTCATTTTTCAATCTGGATTACTTATTATGATTATTTCTGTTTTTACTGCTCTCTTCATTTATCATTTATTTTCATGTATGACTATATTTATTATGTTTAAGAACATTTATGCACTGTTTCTTTAAATGTCTTTATGTCCTTTGTGTTTGGGGGTGGAATCCCAAGGGCGGGACCACCTCTTGCATCGCCGATTGACACTTTCAGATGGCCTTGTCGCTAACAAGTTGAACTTTGCTAGGGCTAATTTTGAGAAGATGCGACAAAGTCTAAGTAGGATAGACTGGGATAAGACAGTCGAGGAGCAGTGGAACAGGTTTAGAAATGTGGTACATGTAATGCAGGACAGATACAGACCTAAATTTGGAATTAATAGGAAACTAAAAAAAACTCCACGTGGATTAATAAAGATTTAAAAAAGAATTTGGAAAGAAAAAACCTGCTTTATAAGGCATATAAGACTAATGACTGCAAAGTGAATCGTAGCGCGTATGAGAACATGAGGGCAACCATTAAGAAGGATATCAGAGAGGCTAAAAGACAGTTGGAGAGGAATAGAGCAGATAAGGCGACAGACAAGCCTAAGAGATTCTTTCAGTATTTTAGTAGTAAAAGAACAGACAAGGAGGAAGTCAAGTTCATCAGGAATAGTAAAGACGAATTAAAAGATACAGACAGTGAAATAGCGGAGGCCCTAAACTTACATTTTTCTGAGGTGTTTACAAGTGAGCAAGTGGATAACCTCAGAGCAGTAACAGGGACTACTAAGGAGGTACTGAGGGATTTGGAAATTGTAAAGAGAGAAGAGCTGCTCAGATTAAATAAGATGAAATCAAACAAATCACCAGGACCAGATAAGATTTACCCTCGAGTTCTTAAGGAGGCCAGCGAGTGCAGATAGAAACCCTTGACTCATATTTTTAGGAAGTCACTGCGCACTGGAGAGATTCTGAAGGACTGGAAAATGTCAAATATCATCCCATTGTATAAAAAGGGTGACAGGGCAGATCAAGGTAACTATAGGCCAGTAAACTCAACGGGCATCACAGGAAAATTAATGGAAGGAATTATTAAGGAGAAGATTGAGCAACACCTGGCAAGGACAGGAGATATTAGGAGCAGTCAGCGTGGGCTCAGAAGAGGGAGGTCGTGTTTTACTAACAGGCTGGAATTCTATGAGGAGGCAACAAAAGGATACGACTGGAGTGGAGCAGATGATGTTATTGATCTGGACTGTCAGAAGGCATTTGATGAGGTGCCACAGGAGAGGGTGGGCATCACACTAAAAGAAGTGGCAGTGTAGATGGGTGCAGAATTGACTCAGACACAGGAAGCAGAGGGTGATGGTGTGAGGAATCTCATGAGAACTGGCCGATGTTAAGAGTGGTGACCAGCAGGGGTCAGTGCTGGGGCTGCTGCTGTTTTTAATATAAATAAATGATTTAGATAGGAATATAAGGAACAAGCTGGTCAAGTTAGCAGATGATACCAAGATAGGTGGATTAGGAGATAATTTGGAATCCGTTATATCATCACAGAAGGACTTGGACAGCAGACAGGCTTAGGCAGATTTGTGGACGATGACATTTAATGTCATTAAATGTAAAGAATTACATGTAGGAAGTAAAAATATGAGGTTTGAATACACAATGAGGGGTCTGAAAATGGAGAGTCCATCTTATGAGAAGGATTTAGGAGTCACAGTGGATCTTAAGATATCAACTTCCCGACAGTGTTCAGAAGCCATTAAGAAGGCTAACAGAATGTCAGGTTATATAGCGCCTTGACGTGTGGAGTACAAGTCACAGGAGGTGACACTCAGGCTTTATAACACACTGGTGAGGCCTCATCTGGAGTCCTGGGTGCAGTTTGGGTCTCCAGGCTACAAAAAGGACATAACAGCACAAGAGAAGGTCCAGAGAGGAGCGACTACAGGGGGTGAGTTTTGAGGAAAGATTCAAAGAGCTGAGCCTTCACAGTTTAAATAAAAGAAGATTAAGAGGTGACATGATTGAAGTGTTTAAAATCATGTAGGGTATTAGTGCAGTGGATCGAGACTTGTATTTTAAAATGAGCTCATCAAGAACACGGGGACACAGTTGGAAGGTTAAGGTTAAATTTCACACAAACATTAGGAAGTTTTTCTTTGCACAAAGAACGACAGACACTTGGAATAAGCGACCAAGTAATGTGATAGACAGTAAGACGTTAGGGACTTTCAAAACTCGACTTGATGTTTTCTTGGAGGAAACAAGTGGAGAGGACTGGCGGGCTTTGTTGGGCTGAATGGCCTGTTCTCGTCCAGAGTGTTCTGATGTTCTAACTCCTTTTATAAAGATTGCTTTATGGCCATAGTGTGGGCATTTTGATTATATTTTGGGACTACATACTCGTATATATATATATATGTATATACTGTATATGTATGTATACATATATATTGTGGTGGATGGCTGGGACCCCTGCCTGGCCAGGACACCCCTTCGGCACTGGATCCGGGGGAGCAGCCATGGGATGCACATTACGTTCCCCAGAACACTTGGTGGCAGCCCCCCTCAATTTTGTTACCTTGGAGCTCATCCCTGTTGGGCTCCGTGGCCACTGCCAGGGGGAGCTGCAAGGCTTCCTGAGCCCGTGTGGGATGTAACGCAGCGTAATTAGGCCAATTACCACCTGGATTCTGACTTGAGCTGTGGACCCGCTACACCTCACTGTCCAGTCGTTGTGCAAAATCGTGGATATGCTTTCTTCAGGAACGTCGAAGAGGTACAGTACATACCTTAGAAATATTTTTCTACATGAAAATAGGTATGCGTGGGATTAACCGGCCAAAACGGCAACCGGCCATGGGTCCAGTCCCGAGGTGGCCGGTTAAGAGGGATTGTATTGTATAATATATAAGAATTGGCTCCAGCAGAGTGACCCTGTATTCGGATTCAGCGGGTTGGAAAATGGATGGATGGATCTAGAACAATCCAGCTGCCCACCTTTGTTTACAATAGGAGAAAGAACAGCTTAAGTGACTTGCTCAGGGTCTCACAATGAGAAGGACGTGAGGTTCAATATTCCGTGTCACAGCCACCTAACCAAAGGAGTCAGCACAAGAAAATCACAACATCTGAACGCATGGCCTACTCCAATGAAGAGACCCGGAGACTCGCCTCGTCTTTTATAAAGAGCTGCACTCACATGAAACCCAATTAAAGCAAAGCAGAATGAAAAAGTTAGGCGCCGGGCCCATTGATGAACCCGGGTTTCTGCACAGCACGGCCTGGTGGTCACCGCCTCATTAGGAGCCCACGCGGCAGCCTGAAGCTGGTGACTCATCCACTCCTCTCCTGCCACAGGAACTAGAATTCCTCCTGTGCCTGCTGCTCCGATCTGATAGAATCCTACACACACACCCCCTTTTCCTTTCCAGACAGAGTTGTCATCAAATATTACGACTGATTTTTTTCCCCACTCACTCTAATCCTCTAAAGCTTTTATTCTGGCATTTAACGGTGGATGAACAAACATCCTCAGTTTCGTTTCTGCTCCCACTCACACGTCCTCAGCTATTCATTTACCGGCCTGGACACGTGCCGGACGCTGCTGCTCTCCAAACAAGTCCATGTTTACATGGCTTTCATTTTGTCCAGCACAACCCAGAAACATCCTCAGTCTGTGTCACTCTTGAAGCTCACCGTTACTAGTATCCACGGTAATACTCGCCGCCAGAAAATAGAATATCAATTTCTCTTTTTACTTTTTTTTTAATGTAATTCAAAACCACAAAGTATCAAACTTAAACAAGTGCTGAAGTGAACGCCACCTGTGGCTCTGAAAGCTTTTCTCACCTCTCAAAGCACTTTACACAGCGAGTAGGGAGCCCTTCAACCACCACTAAAGTGTGCCATCCACCTGGATGATGTGACAGCCGCCATTTTGCTTCAGTACGCTCACCACACATTAGCTGTTAGGTGGTGAAGTGGTGAGAGTGAGAGACGGTCAGAGAGAGGGGATGATCGGGTCAGCCAGAATGACCACTCCAGGCAGGGCAATTCAGCCAGGATGTTACCAGGGATGCCCAGGGGTCTTTAATGAACTCAGATAGAGGACGGACCTTTGGTTTTGCCATTTTTACAGCACAGTGTCCCCGTCACGGCACTGGGGCATTGCGACCCACACTCAGACCTCAGGCTAAGCGCCCCCTGGTTGGTTGGTCTCCTATCCAAATACTGGCCAGGCCTGAACATGCGTAGCTTCAGGTGGATGGCCTCTTCTGCAGGAGATGGGGTATAGGACTGCTGGCTACTTATCATTACACATCCATGCTGCTCCAAGCTGAAATGCTTGCATTCTTTTTTTATTCATCCATCCATTTTCTCAACCCACCTATCCATGGCAGGATCACAGGGCAACTATTCCTATCCCAGCAATCATTGGGTGCAAAGCAGGGCACTAGTCCATCAACGCTTCATACTTATTACACTATTTTATATTCCTTATCATAATGTCTTTTTAAATTACAGTAGAACTCCAAATGTTCGAGTTAATGTGGACTGATGCTGCAACGGATAACTGACAACTTGGATAAAGCGGATGGCCGTGGCCATTTCGGGTTAAAAATCCTCCTGTAAGGATACCACAACACACTTCCTTTGCCCACTCATCGTGATATTCAAGATGAAGACTTAACCACGGGGCGGCAGGGTGGTGCAGTGGTAGCGCTGCTGCCTCGCAGTTAGGAGACCCGGGTTCGCCCTGCGTGGAGTTTGCATGTTCTCCCCGTGTCTGGGTGGGTTTCCTCCAGGCGCTCCGGTTTCCTCCCACAATCCAAAGACATGCAGGTTAGGTGGATTGGCGATTCTAAAATTGGCCCTAATGTGTGCTTGGTGTGTGGGTGTGTTTGTGTGTGCCCTGCAGTGGGTTGGCACCCTGCTCGGGATTGGTTCCTGCCTTGTGCCCTGTGTTGGCTGGGATTGGCTCCAGCAGACCCCCCGTGACCCTGTATTCGGGTTAGAAAATGGATGGACTTAACCACAGAAATGCAAAACCACCAAAATCCAAAGCAAACAAACCAGTAGAGCAGGTGTACACAGCCAGTGCTGGCGCCGCACTGACAATGGCCGAGGGTGTTGTATAGCGGGTCCACAGCTCACTGAGCAAAGGCCATTTTTAAATCACCGCACCCGAGGCGGCTTCGTGAGGGGGGGCGATGTTGTATCGAGCCGCGGGCGGTCGTCGATGTGGGCGTTTCTCACCGTGTGCACAGGTGAGGAACTGCCCACATTCGTGATTGCTCCCGTGGCTAATGCTGCAGCTGTGATGGCCCCTGGTTATTTATAAAGAAGCGCGAGTCGGTTGAAGGGGATGAAAAGAGAGGACGGAGGTTACAGGGAGCGAGGAAGCAGGCGGTGCGTGCGTGTGGTGAGCGCACGATCGAGGGCAGCTGTATGGAAGCTGGGTGTTAGGCCAACACCCAGACGTTTGAGTTGATGTTGCTCCCGCTGAGTGACCAGGTGGCGGGAGTGCCTAGAGGAAAGCGACGAGCCGCAGAAGGCCACGGAAAGGCAGCGGAACTCGAGAGGCTTGGTGGTGGAGTCCCCAATGTGTGCGTCCTGGCCATTGGTGGAAACTAAGTCTCGGGGACTGGGATGAGTGCCAGACCGAAGCCAGGGATCGGGAGGTCTCCAGTCTCATGCGTGTGTTTCAGGAGGGCAGCTGCAGAGAGCGTCTTGCCTGCTGCTAAGCCCAAACGGGATAAGCAGGTGAGACGCTAACGCTAACATAGAAGAACACTGGATTTGTTGTTTTAAAGAACTGCTTCCTAAAGAAGATTTTAACCTCTCGTTTTTAAGGATTGTGTTTTTTTCTTATTGTTGTTTTAACCTCCACGTTTTTTTATTGGATTATTTATTGAATGAACTGCACTATTTATTGGAACACTGTTTTGTTTTAATTGTTTCTTTTAATAAAAGCACTGTTACACCTTTTGTATACCTTCCCCTTGCTCAGTAATTTGCCTCCATTGACTAGCTCATCGGTGACATTACCGACGGTGTTGGGTTCAAGTGCTTCCAACAGCAATGGGAGTGTGGAGCCAGAACCCACATCGTCACAGAGGGGTGCAGTTGGAGTGCGGTGAGTGAGCCCACAGTCACCAGCTCTTCGACCTCTCGCTTGGTACAGTCGAGGTTAAAAGTATAGTAGGGGATTCGTGGCAAAGCTTTTATGAATCATAAGGAAGGTAGTGTAGTTACGATTACAGATTCACCTCGGATAATGCAGAACCTGTGGACGAAAACTCAGACCCGACAGCTTTATTTTCAGAGTCACGGTGAGAAGAGTTCCAGAGAAGCAGACAATCAAATGTACATGACAGCGTCAGGGGTCTTCTGAACCCCGTCTGTTGGGTGGGGTCCAGTTTTATACCCCTAGAATGCGTGATTTAATATCATTATAAAATGTTACAGTCAACACATTTATTATACACAAACCTTGAGCCCCTTCAACGTTCCTTATGCAACTTGATTTCTTGGCCCCTTTTGTTATGGCGTTCAGATGTAAGCTAAGAGACAACGTGGTGAGGCAGACTCGCGTGTGGAATGTCAGACCTTGAGTCCTTTGCACAAACATTTTCTCTGTTTGCGCAGACCCCCGTGACCCTGTATTCGGATTCAGCGGGTTAGAAAATGGATGGATGGATGGATAAAACAAAGCATGCTGTTACTTGGTTTAGTAAAGCTTACTTCTCAGACATGAATTAGGGAACGAAGAGAACATTCGTCTTCCACAAACCTTAGTTATTCAAGGTGTGGATAATCGGGATTCTAGTGTATTGCAGACATTGATGATTATGCTGGAAATCAATCTGCTTCTGGCACACTTACATATTTCAAGTCTGACTTACTGAAGGAGTAATGCGACAGGGCCATTGTGGACTGGGCTCTTAAAATAGAATGGGATATTAAAAATTCAATTTTATTGAATATTTAAACAGAATTAAAATTAGAACTGGTTAAAGCTGGAGCCACGTTTCCTCCAAATGGATGACTAGAAAGCAGGAGGCACTCTGAATTGTCTGGAGTAATCCTTACACTGGCGGCCAGTGAAGTTTAGGGCAGATTTCAAAATCCTCCAGCCTAAAACTTGTCTGAACTTATCGCGACTTACAAACCTGAGCGCACATTAAGATCTCAAGATGCCGGTCTGTTTGTGATTCCAAGACTTAATAAAATAACAGGTGGAGGTCGAGCTTTTAGTTACAGGACCCCCCCTAAACTGTGGAGTGGTCTGCCTGAGACTAAAAGAGACGCCCCTTCGGTCTCAGCTTTTAAAGACTCACGACTTCAGTTTAGCCCAGGGGTCCTCAATCGCGGTCCTGGAGGGCCGCAGTGGCTGCAGGTTTTTCCTCCAACCCAGTTGCTTAATAAAAAGCTCTTATTGCTAAAGTAACACTTCTGCTTCACTTTAGTGATTTTGAGCCCATTTTGTCTTAAACAGCTATTTGAATTGCTCCTTATTATCAATAACATGCCAATGACAAGAGAGAGCAGCATTTCTCCATTTAGCTCATTTACATTTACACCTGTGTGTATTTATCTGCACTATTGGGTTTAATGAAATACTTGGAAGAAAAATGAAGAGAAAAAAGTGAAGGACTGAGAACTACTCGTCCATTTTAGCCTTCAAATCATTTGCATGATAGAAAGGGAAAGAAAATCTAGAATATGAGGATGAGCTGACATAGCAGAGTTCATTTCATTTCATAGCTTGTTAGCGCTTTATTGGCAAGAATTGCTTTCTAATTCAGCAACCAGGTCAGAACAAAAACCTGCAGCCACTGCGGCTCTCCAGGACTGGGATTGAGGTCCCCTGGTTTAGCCCACCCTGACTAGAGCTGCGGATTAGCTGTGCAGACTGCATCTCTGTTGTCAGTCATGAGCAACATGACAGTTAGAATTTGTTACTAACCCTCCTCACTTGTTCTGTTTCTCTTCTCAGCACTCAAATGTGCCACTTGGTGCCCACGGCCCACCTGCCAAGTTGCTTTGCCTGCCTAAGGTAAAGTCATCCCTGATGGAGGATCGCAGGAATTGTCGGGTAGAGGGGTCCTTCCATTGGATTGGCTGGCCCAGCGGTGTAATGGCCAATGGCGGGGGGTTTTGGTTCGCCCGATGGCCGAGGTGTCTTGGACTCTGAACAAATCCAAATCCTGTTATGTGATATCATCTGCTGTTAATTTCTGCTCCGTACTTGTAACATTTTTATTTTTATACTGTATTGAGGATTTGTTCTGTTCTGTGTATTTTATTATATTGACCCCCCCCCTTCTTTTTGACACCCACTGCATGCCCACCTGTAAAGGGGTCTCTCTTTGAACGGCCTTTCCAGAGGTTTCTTCCATCTTTTTTCCTACAAGGGTCTTTTCTTGTCTTCTCAGAGAGAGTCAAGGCCGGGGGGCTGTCAAGAGGCACGGCCTGTTAAAGCCCACTGCGGCACTTCTTGGGTGATTTTATAATATAAAATAAGTTGCATTGTATTGTTTACAGGCAGCCGTGAAATTTCTGCATTTAAGATGACGAGCGCTTTTTACTTTTGATTCTTTTATAGGGGAGCCAGGATCAGTTCTTGTGGGGGACTAAACACAGCAACCCCACAACACGTCAAGTCAAATCGTGAAGCAGGCGATAGCAGGAGGAGTGGGACAGCAGCCGTACCTAACAAGAAGAAGACAGCTAGCACTGCCGAGAAAACACCAACTACACTTTGTTGTAGGATATAAAGATGGATTAAGATTATTATCTGAAGTCTAAATGGAGGAAGCACTGCATCTCTTTTTTAGTAATAACCTTCGTGTGCTTTTCTTGCTACAGAGGCATGGAGAGGCTGCTCCTCTGTAACTTTTACCTGCATGAACATCCAAATCCTGTCATCTCGTCTCTCGATAGACTGTGTGGTGGGTGGCCCGAGTATGGAAGGATCGGTGGGGAGAGACGATTTTCCAGACCGTTTCTCGACAGTGGTGGCCACAGGGCTATGAGCATGGAAGCTCAACACTGCTAGGGCCATCGCCAGGGGGGCACCTGGTCGTCGACAGGGCCCTGTTTGGCAGCACCTCTCGCACACCATGAAGTGCTGCTGGAAGAAGCTTTTTGGGCACCTAGAGTCCTACCTGGCCAGTCACCATCACTCAATGGCCAGACTCGGGAGGAAGAGGACAAAGCCGGAGGAGAACTGGCGGCAAAAGGGACTGTGCTGGGCTTGGTGAGCCGTGTGTGTGTTGGTGACGTGTGCGTTGCATAAATAAACCGTGTGCTGGGTGCAAAATCGTCTTCTGCCTCGTCTGTGCCGGGGTTAGGGCAGCTGTACGTGCCCTGGACTTCACAACTCCTTATCCACTTACTGAAGACGTCAGTGCAAAACCCACCCTCACAATCCGCTCAATAAATTCACCACTCGACTTCCCTTTTGGCCATTTTAACAGCCATATTGTGGGTGGCCCTGCTGTCTCCCTCTTTGGAGAAAATGTTTATGGTCAGATGCCCTTCCTGATGCCAACCTCCTGTGGCGGACGGCCAGGGTCCTTGCCCGGCTGAGACGCCTCTTCTGTATATGGTCTGGGGGAACAGGAATGGACTGAACAGGACCTCCCCCGGGACACTAGATGGCAGCCCCCTGGGTGGCAGTGGTGCCTTGGATTCCTGCAGGGCTGCATGAGAGATGGAGTTCTCTACGACCCTGTTGGGATCCGAGGGTGCCACCAGGGGGCACATGTTCCTCCGCCACACCCGGAAGTGCAGCCAGAAATGGGTCAAACAAACACCTGGAGAACCACATGGGCTCAGGAACCACTGCAGTGCCCCCTGGTGGCACCCCCCCGGATCCCAACAGGGTCGTAGAGAACTCCATCTCCCATGGAGCCCTGCAGGAATCTGAAGCACCACTGCCACCCAGGGGGCTGCCATCTAGTGTCCTGAGGGAGGTCCTGCTTAGTCCATGCCCGTTCCCCCAGACCAGATACAGAAGAGGCGTCCCGGCTGGGGCCTGCCACACTCCTTTTACAACAAGCAGAAGGGACAGTGACCTTCCTGTAACTTCTGTGCTGCTTTGCACTGGACACTCTCTGCAGCGTTCTCCAGTGTGTTATGAGAGTACAAAGTTAGTGTGAAGGAACTGAACAGATGAAACACAACTCATCGATGGAACACAGCATGCAGGTTGACAGCGGTGTCTGTGAGAAGTGCTTCGAGTATGGGAAAGGTGACACCGAAAAATATTGCATTGTTGGTATGTGCAGGGGTCGCTTCCTGGGTCCTCCCTGCGTGGAGTTTGCATGTTCTCCCCGTGTCTGCGTGGGTTTCCTCCCACAGTCCAAAAACATGCAGGTGAGGTGCACTGGTGATTCTAAATTGTCCCTGGTGTGTGTGTGCGTGTGCCCTGCGGTGGGTTGGCACCCTGCCCAGGGATTGTTTCCTGCCTTGTGCCCTGTGTTGGCTGGGATTGGCTCCAGCAGACCCCCGCAACCCTTTGGTTGGACAATGACTGACTGACTGAATGACCCCCACCCATATCATATGTACTGCGTTTAATGGTGTGAGACAAATAAAATTTGACTTGATTTGTTATGTTGCTCCACCTACAAGGGGGTACCCGAAAATAAGCGGAATTGAAAAAAAAAAAATACTTTATTAAATTTCATGTACTGAAACTTTAGTCTCCATGTGAATGACTGCAATCGTCCCAACGTTTTTCCCACTGGAGGAAACATTTTTGGAATCGCCGAAGAGAAACGTTTCCCAGTGCCAGCAGTGATTTTTTTTTTACTTCCTCTGTGGCACAAAAACGCTTTCCTTTGAGTTTTTTTTTACAAGAAAAAGTCGCACGGAGCAAAGATCAAGTGACATTTCCCCCCTAAGAGAAAACATTTCACGCAGACTCGCTGTTCTTTATGATCACCCATCACAAAGTGAAGTGAATCTGCGTTTACATTTTGTTTTCTCTTAGGGAAGACAGCTGCTGAAAACTGGAGTGGTGCTTTTAAAGAGGCAGCTTTAAGTAAAACGCGGGTCCACGAGGGGTTTTAGCGTTTCAAACGAGGGGAAATGTCACTTGATCTTTGCTCCATGTGACTTTTTCTTGTAAAAAAAAAAACTCAAAGGAAAGCGTTTTTCTAGCGCGGAGGAAGTCAAAGAAAAATCACTGCAGGCCTTGGACGACGTTCCTCTTCGGCGATTCCAAAAAGGTTTCCTCCAGCGGGACGACCGTTTTGACGGGTGCAGCCATTCACATAGACAGAGGACTTTGAAGGAGACTAAAGTTTCAGTGAGTAAAAATGATTAAAACTGTTTTATTTTTCCAGACCCGGTTATTTTTGGGTACCCCTTCGGTTAATGCTATCCACATTGATAGCTGCTCTAATTCATGTTTCCATTAAAGAAAGTTTGGGGGCTCTGCCCGCTTCACTCGCCAACCCACGGGTGGGCACTCCACGCTAGTCACTTCGCGGCTCTGCCGCTCGCGGATGTACAATTTAAACAGATTGTTATTTTCATGGGAATTGTTACATACTCATAACAGAACTAACTAGTTCACATTACAGCAAGTAATAAACCATATGGAAAAACAGTAAAACGTAATAAATTGAAAGTAAATTCTGTTGCACGTTGCATTAGAGGTATTCATTGCGTTATACCAGTGTTTCTCAACCTTTTCGCTGGAGTGGAACCCTGCGCGAATGGTTACCAGCTTGCTCACGGAACCCTGTGCAATTATCCACCAGTATGTCCTGTGTCATTAGGACTTTTTCGGTGGAACCCTTGGGTACCCAGGAACCCCGGTTGAAAAACACTGCGTTATACGTTTTCGTTCTGTTTGGCTTTGGAATTAACGCGCAAATACTTTTCAAACTTACACCTTTACTGTAAAACGTCAGTAAAAACAATATTTGGAATTCAATTTTTGTCAATATCACATTGAATTTTGATTCTGTGTTTGATCGTGACAACACAATGTATAGCTGCCTGTGTGTGAATTTCGTTTCTTTCTCTCTAATAAATAAACCAACTTTTCCGAATGTTTGTCTGTGTGATTTGTGAATTGTCTTAGCAAAAGCTATTCTAACAAGAAACTGCAAACGTTTTAATACGAATGGCATATCGAGATCTCCTTTGGTGTCGAATGTTAGATGGACTTTTTTTGTTGCTTGTTAAAATTTTACATGTCAGAATTGTTCGATACATTTTGAATACAACTAACCTTTTCCTGTTGCACAGCCCATCACTCAGACATCAATTACACTACGATACGTCCTTCTTTCGGTGAGCAGACGGTGTTAACGGTTGTAGATATTCTACGCTGCTATTGTAAGTTGATGTTTCCATCTTCCTCACCATCACCACCAACTGTTTCAGCAGAGTCTATTGATACGCATTTAACCAACTTGCCGTGTAACTGATCGACAATTTTCACGTTAATTCATTTGACTTCATTGTTTCTCGGTGCTAGGATTGGCCGTGTACTCATTTCTTCTGTTGATAACCCTTCGGGATGAAATTCTTCAATAAGATTTGGACATAATACATCTTCTTTAATTGAGAACGTAAAGTGAGGAAATCGTACAAATTTATAACAGCTGAGAGTGCAGACATAGAATTACTAGACGGCGCATGACCAGCAGCATCGTACGTCAACGTCAGATGTCTCACGCATGTGCTGATTGGGATTGGACAAACCGCTGGACGCTCCAGACCAGATCACGGAGGATGGCATTTCATAGGTAAGGCTGAACAATTGTTTTGGTTATATTTGGCCATTAGAAAATCCCGTTTTATAATCTTAGCACTCAGGGTCACCTTGCAATACAATTAAACAACATTAGTAAAATTAAAACAAGAGAATGATAAATCAAAAAGCAATACTTAGCAAACAAACAAAGATAACTGGCAGTAACAGTGCAAAATTCACAACTGGTATGGAAAAGAGAAGTTTTGAGGGCAGTTTTAAAATGTGATATTGAATCGAGCCGACGGATATGAGAGGGAAGAGAATTCAAGAGTTGAGGAGCACCAGGAGAGACGCTCGAGCTGCCATAGCACTGAGTCTGACGTGTGGCACAGAAAGTCGAGCTGCAGATGAGCATCTGAGTGAAGTCTGGAGGAGATCAGCGAGGTGTGGAGAGCTTTAAATGTTCAGAGCGGGATTGTGTGTCGTATTCTGTAGTGAACAGGGAGCCAGTGACGTCGAGAGAGAATCGCTGTGACGTGCGCAGTGGATTTAGAGCAGCAGGTTATTATCCTGGCAGCAGAATTTGGAAGAAGTTGTAAGCGATGGATTTATTTTTGTGAGATGCCAGATAGAATAGCATTCCAGTAATTTATACGTGAGGTGACGCGGGCATTAACCGATACTTCAGTACTGTGCTGCGTAAGAACAGGATGATGGAAGAAGGCAGCCCGAGTAATGCTACTTATAGGGAATTATTTAATAATGATGATAATTATTATTATTCTTATTTAATAATTGCCATTATTAGTGTATAAATGGATATAAATAATTGCATGTAAGCGATTTGCCAAAATCTGTTGTATGTAAACGATACTGTTTTAAACATTATTGTTTTTTCATCAGAAAACTCGGTTGCCACGTCTACGTCTATTAGTTTAAATGGCACTTTTGCCACTTGCAGTACGGACGGACACGCTGATGTATCGTGTCAACTGGGCAACACAGTGAATGCGGTGTCTATCTACAGTATCTACAGTATGTCTATGGCTGAGAGCGCAAGAACTGAGTCTGACAAAAGCATTCACACCAATGAGAGGTGAGAGGACCGCGGGCGTGGGCCGTGAACCGGAAATGGTGGAGAGGAGGGCGGACTTGAACAAATCTCACTCCGATTGTCTCGCCTCGTCCCAGGATTTCCTTTTATAACAGAGAGATGTTCTCCTGTGCTACTAGGACTCCTGTGTTTGTTTGCATTTTAACATCTTTTGCAACGATTCCTGCCATGAAAGATGCAATATACATTAAACATTAATGGAGTGATTGATTTGTTAGCTGGTTGATGATGATTAATGACAGCACAGTAGTAATACTCACAGCCACGATGGAGTCTGTGCAGGGAAAGGTCCAAGAATTTCCACTTCTTCATCACTAGGCTGGCAGCAGCTACATTCCCAGCAGGACTGGCAGCAAGCCTGGCAGGTCCAACAGCAGAGCAAAATGTTGGATAGTTTGGAGAGGAAACCCTGCAGAGCAGAAAAGGAAAAAGGTAAATGACACCAAATCTGAAGTGCGTCTCGCAGACGGGCATGGCCAAAGTGCAAATGTCATAGAAAAGGGTTGGGATACCTGCAACAATAGGATTGTAGTTTTTTATTTTTTAATAAATTTCATATTCAAAATCCTATTTTCAGTTTATCATTCTGGGGTATATGGAGTTTTGTTTGATGAGAAAAAATAATTGAAATGACTTTAGCATAAGGTGAAAAGAGTGAAGGGGTCTGAATACCTTCTGAATTCACTGCACTGTAGAGAGAACTTGGCTGTCCGACGGGGGGAAATCTGACCACTCACATTCCTCCACACCTGGCCACATCTTAGGGAGGTGGGAGAAAACCCACAGGAGCAAAGAAGGGGCACGCGAACACAGCACAGATGGTGACTGAGCAGAAAAATCAAACCCATGAAGCATCACGCTGCCCATGAGATGAACTATAATCTCACAGTCCTATTGCTTGAATCAGATTTGTGTGAGGAATCGAATCCTGGTGCCAGGAGCCACGAGAGAGAAGCACCAGTCCCTGCACAGTGCTGTGGTCAGGTATATAAAATAAAGCTTTATTAAAGTTGTGGAGGGTGGCGCTATGATGGGTGCTGCTACCTTACACTGTGGCACATCCGGACTTCATTCTGATCTTTTGCAATTTCTATTAGCATCCCATATAAACTGCTCAAAAAAGTTAAAGGACCACTTTGAAAGCACATCAGATCTCAATGTGCTAGACAGCTCTAGTGATATGGACTGATATGGTGATGTGTGAGGAACGAAAGGATGGAAATGAAAATGATGAACCTACAGAGAGAGAGGGCTGAACTGAAAGACACCCGAAAATCAAAGGGGAAAAAAATGAGGCGGCAGGCAGGCGAGTCCATTGGGCCGAAATGTCATTACAGCAACTCCAAATCGTACTCGGTAGTTTGCATGGCCCCCACGTGCTTGTATGCATGCCTGACAACGTTTTTGGTGGGGATGGTGGGGCATCCGCCTAATGAGATGACGGATGGTGTCCTGGGGGATCTCCTGCCAGATCTGGACCAGGACATCACTGAGCTCCTGGAGAGTCTGAAGTGCAACCTGGCGGCGTCAGATGGACTCAAACATAATGTCCCACCTAGAGGTGTTCTATTAGATTGAGGTCAGGCGAGTGAGTGTAGGGGCCAGTCAATGGTATCAATTCCTTCATACTCTCGCTACAGGAGGCCGGGCATCGTCGGGCACCAGGAGGAAACCAGGAGCCACGGCACCAGCATAGGGTCTGACAATGGGTCCAAGGATTTCATCCCAATACCTAATGGCAGTCGAGGTGCCGTCGTCTAGCCTGTAGAGGTCCCTCCATGGATACGCCTCCCCCATCACTGACCCAGCACCACACCCGTCACACTGAATGATGTTACAGCAGCATGATGTTTCCCACGGCTTCTCCAGACCCTTTCACATCTGTCACATGTGCTCAATTTGAATCTGCTCTCATCTGTGAAAAGCACAGGGCGCCAATTCTAAATTCTAGTATTCTATGGCAAATGATGCCAATCGAGCTCCATGGTGCCCACTAGAGGACATTGTCGGGCCCTCAGGCCACCCTAATGAAGGCTGTTTCTGATTGTTTGGTCAGAGACATTCACACCAGTGGCCTGACTGCCTGCTGAAGGTCATTTTGTAGGCTCTGGCTGTGCTCATCCTGTTCCTCTGGTCCTGCTGTTGGGTTAAGGACCTTCTACGAGGTGTCCTGTCCAGCTCTCCTAGAGTAACTGCCTGTCTCCTGGAATCTCTTCAGTGCCCTTGAGACTGTGCTGGGAGACGCAGCAAACCTTCTGGCAATGACATGGCATGTATTGATGTGCCATCCTGCAGAAGTTGAACTACCCATGCCAGCTCTGTAGGGTCCAGGTTTGGCCTCATTCTACCAGTTGTGACACTGACCGTAGCCAAATGCAAAACGAGTGACAAAACAGATGAGGAGGGAAAAATGTCAGTGGCCTCCCTCCAGTTGTTCAACCATTCATTCCTGTTTTGGGGGTCATCTCATTGTCGCCCCTCTAGTGCACCCGTTTTTAATTTAACCCTAACCCTACCCTTAACCCTATGGAGGAATATTTCGGACAAAATGAAATAAATAAATAAATGCGTAAATAAATAAAAGTAATGTGAAATGTGAGCATAAATAAATAAATGTGTCACGAAATATGTTTTTCGTTGCTTATTTATTTATTTCATTTTGTCCGTAACATTCCTGCAAATCGTCTTGAAATAAAACTGTCACTTTCACTCGTCAAAGTTGAGAGGGTGGGCTCTAACACGCCCTCTAGTTACTGATTGGTGAATCGATAGCACAAGAGTTAATTAGAAAAATGCTTACTACTGCCGATGAAATGGATTCTGCCGAAGATACTACGTATTTCAGAGAGAGAACTGAAGATTCATCGGAAGAAATTACAATGTTGGCGGCCCATATAACCCTAACCCTGAAACTGCTGAACAAGCCCCTCTGCTACATTACTGACCAGATCAATAGCCCAGAAGGTTCATTGAGTTGACGCTATACACTCATTCAAAAGTGGTCCTTAAAAGTTTTGAGCAGTATAGAAAAAACATGAATGAAAGTGAAAATAAGCACAGACAACACTAAAGCAGAAAGTCATTCAGGAGCTCCATTGTCCCTTTAGTTCCAGGACAAGGCATTGCAATGTCTGCCTGAGAAAGAGGCGGCATCTCAATTCCTTAACAAAATCTGAAATATCACACAAGCCAACATGAAGCAATGATCAATAGTCAGAGGGGAAGAAGTCAAGACGTTACATAATGTGAGCTATGAAGGTAAAACTACAGCTCAGATTAGACAAAAGGGCAGAGCAGTGGGACACGGGCAGGAATTCAAAAAGGACAAGTCCAATAAATAACTGAGGAAAAACGCTGCTGCAGAAACCACAAGCAAAGCAAATGAACTAATTTAAAAATACTGGCAGCTCATCATACAGAGCAGAAAATGAAGGGAGAAAGAAACGTCTGGGTTGTGCCCATCATTAATACAAGTAGGCCCTTTCCTGGCAAATCGACCTCTTGAGACCCACTGGGCAGTGTGGAGCATAAAGCTGACAGACAGAAAGGGGTGCAAGAGGAGTGAGAGCCCCAAAAATTAGGCACTGTGCCTTTAAAAGTCCCCCTTGAACGTTTTCACATTGGATTGTTATACAGCATTGGACCCCAGTGGATTTCATTTGGCCTGCGCCACCACCACCTACTCAAAGCATCCTGATGCACCAACATTGATGGACTGAAAGCCAGAAGTCTACGTGACCATCATCATCAGGTCCTTTCATGAAAACGCTAAATACAAAGAGGACTGTTTGATTTATGTTAGGTAGATTGCCCAGAGGGGACTGGGTGGTCTCGTGGTCTGGAACCCCTACAGATTTTATTTTTTTCTCCAGCCTTTGGAGTTTTTGTTTGTTTTTTCTGTCCACCCTGGCCATCGGACCTTACTCTTATTCTATGTTAATTAATGTTGACTTATGTTTATCTTTTATTGTGTCTTCTATTTTTCTATTCATTTTGTAAAGCACTTTGAGCTACATTGTTTTGTATGAATATGTGCTATAGAAATAAATGTTGATTGATTGATTGATTGATTGATTTGGCCTTTTTTGACGGTGATCAACAGAAAAAGTCTCTTTACTATCAAAGTGAGAATAGATCTCTGCAAGATGGCCGAAATTAATGAAAGTATGAAACACAAAATAATCCAATGACATAAATATTCACCCCTTAATCATTACTGGTGTTGCCAAATGCTTTTATAAATCCCATCATTAGTTCAATGGAGATCACCTGTCTGGGGCTTCAATTGAACTGAACTCTGAAAAGGATTTAGGGGTTTATGTTGATGCAACATTTTCATCGACTAAGCAATGCACAGAAGTCATTAAAATGACAATTGTTAGGTTATATCATAAAAACTGATGAATTTAAGTCAAGAGATGTTACGCTCAAACTATATAATGCACCAGTGGGACCTCATCTGGGGTCCTGTGTGCAGTTCTGGTCACTGTGATACAAAAAAGACATAGCAGCACTTGAAGCTGTGCAGAGGAGAGCAGCCAGGTGCATCATGGGACTATTCTGATAGACTCCGAGAACTGAACCGGTTTAGTCTCGAGCAGAGAGGACGCTGTGGGGACCCAATCCAGGTATTTGAAATCCCCAAAGGCATTGATAAAGTCAACCAGCTTAAGGGGGGATCAGGTACTTGAGGACGTCAGTAGAAATGAAGGGGATGTGCATTTAAAAATGAAGCCAGGAAGCACTTCTTTACGCAAAGAGTTGTGGGACTCTGGAACAAAACTAGCGAGACATGGGGTTGAAGCAGAAACCGGATGAGATATGGGGACAGCTTAGCTATCAGCTAAACAAACGGGGGGACTGAATGGTCCCCTCTAGTTTGTCAGATTTCTTGTGTAACTGATTGTATGAATCTGGAAGGTCCAGTTTTCGGCGAGTCAGTATGGTTGCCTAATTGACTAAATAACACTCAAGCAACTCAATGGAAGCACAGGTGAGGGGATGGAGACAAGAAAATAGTCGAGTAAAATCGATCGTGGGAAGAGTGTGGCACAGCAGTAAATCTGCTTGAGCAGGCCCTCCACAAGAACTGATGACGACGAGTGAAGCAGGCCACCTTTGGGACCTCTGAGAACTCTGAAGGAGTCACAAGCTACAGTGGATGACATTGGAATGACTGCTCGGGTACTTCACTTGTCACAGCTTTATAGAAGAGTGCCAAGCAGAAAAACAAAACACTCACACACACAGGACATCTCAGTAGAAGGCCACATGGGTGGCTCTGATGTCAGCTCGAAGAAGGTTCTGTGGTCAGATGAGACCAAAACTGAGCTTTTTGGCCATCAGGCTAAACGTGATGACACACTGCACATTATCAAAAAAACACAACATCCCCAAGCATGGTGGTGACAGCATCAGGCTGTATGGATGAATCTCTGCAGCAGGCCCTGGAAGGCTTGTGAGGGAAAATGAAAGCAGCAAAATATGGGAAATCCTAGGGTCGGCCACAAATCTGCACATTTGTTTTCCAGCAAGACATAAAGCCAAAGCTACACAGGAATGGCTTCAAAACAACAATGTGAACGTCCTGGAGGGGCCAAGTCACAGTCCAGATCTCATTCTAATTGAGAATTTGTGGCTGGACTTGAAAATGGCCATCCGTTCCTGATCAGCACAACAACGCAGAGACCTTGAGCAGTTTTGCAAAGAAGAATTGAGAAAAATGGCAGTGTGCAGATGTGGAAAGTCGATAGAGAAAGAAAGCCCCGTGCACACAGACTCAAGCCTGTCATGGCGTCCATCTACTAAATACTGACATAAAGGCGGTGGATACTTAATGCCAGCAATTAAGATTCTGTGGTTGATATTTGAACTTTGTGGAGATCTTTTCTCACTTTGACATTAAAGAGTCTTTCTCTGTTGATCAGTGTCAAAATGCCAAAATGAAATCCATTGTGATTAAGTGTTATCTCTCTATTATAAAAGAAAATCTTGAGACGAGACGAGACAATGGCCATGAGATTTGTTCAAGTCCCACTCTCCTGTCCACCATTTCTGGTTCACGGCCCACGCCCGCGGTCCTCTCCCCTCTCATTGGTTTGTCAGACACAGTTCCTGTGCGCTCAGCTCCTATACATTTTTACGTTTTCCTCACTTTAAGTTCCCAATTAAAGAAGACGTATTATGTCCAAATCTAATTGAAGAATTTCATTCCAAAGGGTTATCAACAGAAGAAATGAGTACACACTAGCAGAGAGAAACGATGAAGTGAAATGAATTAACGTGAAAATTGTCGATTGGTTACACGGCAAATTGGTCAAATGCGTATCAATAGACTCTGCTGAAACAGTTGGTGGTGATGGTGAAGAAGATGAAAACATCAACTTACAATATAAGCGTAGAATATCTACAACCGTTAACACCGTCTGATCTTCCACAGGCCGAATTACTGTTGAAAGAAGGACGTATCGTAAACGTATTGCGTAATTTATGTCTGAGTGACGGGCTATGCAATTGGGCAAGATTAGTTGTGTTCAAAATTGGTTGAACAATTCTGACGTGTAAAATTTTAACAAGCGACAAGAAAGGTAATGTAGTCCACCTTCAGGGGTAACATTAGACGCCAAATGACATCTTGATATGCCATTCGTGTTAAAACGTTTACAATTTCCCGTTAGAATAGCTTTCACTATGACAATTAACAAATCACAGGGACAAACATTTGAAAAAGTTCGGTTTATTTAATAGAGAGAGAGAAACGAAACTCACTCACGGGCAGTTATACGTTGTCACGCTGTAACTCCAAACACGGATCAAAATTCAATGTGATATTGACAAAACGTTAATTCCGAATATTGTTTTTACTGAAGTTTTACAGTAAAGGCGTAAGTTTAAAAAGTACTTGCGTGTTAATTTCAAAGCTAAACAGAACGAAAACGTATAACGCAACGAATACCTCTAACGCAACATGAAACATAATTTTCTTTCAATTTATTACGTTTTACTATTTTTTACTATGGTTATTTACTGACTGTAATGTAAAATAAATTTGATTATGCATATGTAACAATTCTCATGAAACTAAAAATCTGTTTAAATTGTACATCTGCTTCCCAATACGCGAGTGGCAGCGGCGAGAATTGGCTAAGCATACTGCCCACCTGGGGGTTGGCGAGCGAAGTGAGCAGGGGGCGGGGCCCCCAAGTCTTCTATATATATAAACTGCTCAAAAAAATTAAAGGAACACTTTGAAAACACATCAGATCTCAATATGAAAAAGAAATCCTCCTGGATATCTATACTAATATAGACTGGGTAATGTGTTAGGAACAAAAGGATGCCACATCGTTTGATGGAAATGAAAATGATCAACCTACAGAGCCCTGAATTCAAAGACGCCCCAAAAATCAGAGTGAAGACATTATGTGGCAGGCTAGTCCATTTTGCCAAATTGAATTGCAGCAACTCCAAATTGTACGCAGCACTTTGTATGGCCCCTGTGTTCTTGTATACATGCCTGACAACATCGGTGCCTGCTTCTAATGAGATGACAGCTGGTGTTGTGGGGATCTCTCCCAGATCTGGACCAGGGCATCACTGAGCTCCTGGACAGTCTGAGGTGCAACCTGGTGGCATTGGATGGACCAAAACATAATGTCCCAGAGGTGTTCTATTGGATTTAGGTCAGGAAAGTGTGGTGGCCAGTCAATGGTATCAATTCCTTCATCCTCCAGGAACTGCCTGCATACTCTCACCACATGAGGCCAGGAATTGTCGTGCACCAGGAGCCACTGTACCAGCATAGGGTCTGACAATGGGTCCAAGGATTTCATCCTGATACCTAATGGCAGCCAAGGTGCCTTTGTCAAGCCTGTAGCGGTCTGTGTGACCCTCCATGGATATGCCTCCCCAGACAATCATTAACCCACCACCAAACTGCTCATGCTGAATGATGTTACAGGCAGCATAATGTTCTCCATGGCTTCTCCAGACCCTTTCACTTCTGTCACGTGCTCAGGGTGAACCTGCTCTCATCTGTAAAAAGCACAGGGCACCAGTGGTGCATCTGCCAATTCTGGTATTCTATGGCAAATGCCAATCGAGCTGCATGCTGCTGGGCAGTGAGCTCAGGGCCCATTAGTGGACATGGGGCCCTTGGGTCACCCTCATGAAGTCTTTCTGATTGTTTGGTCAGAGACATTCACACCAGTGGCCTGCTGGAGGTCATTTTGTAGGGCTCTGGCAGTGCTCATCCTGTTCCTCCTTGCCCAAAGGAGCAGATACTGGTCCTGCTGATGGGTTATGGACCTTCTATGGCCCTCTCCAGCTCTCCTAGAGTAACTGCTTGTCTCCTAGAATCTCCTCCATGCCCTTGAGACTGTGCAGGGAGACACAGCAAACCTTCTGGCAATGACACGTATTGATGTGCCATCCTGAAGAAGTTGGACTACCTGTGCCACCTCTGTAGGGTCCAGGTATCGCCTCATGCTACCAGTAGTGACACTGACTGTAGCCAAATGCAAAACTAGTGAAGAAACAGTCAGAAAAGATGAGGAGGGAAAAATGTCAGTGGCCTCCACCTGTTAAACCATTCATTCCTGTTTTGGGGGTCATCTCATTGTTGCCCCTCTAGTGCATCTGTTGTTAATTTCATTAACACCACAGCAGCTGAAACTGATTAACAACCCCCTCTGCTACTTAACTGACCAGATTAATATTCCATAAGTTTCATTGACTTTATGCTATACTCTGATTAAAAAGTGTTCCTTTAATTCTTTTGAGCAGTATATAAAAGTCAATGTATGTGTGTGCGTGTGTTCGTGTTCCAGCATCACGTCCAAACGGCTGGAGTTTCTCATTGGTCAACCTAAAATACTGTAGGGTGAAATCAGCCCTAATCCACCCCATTCTGGGTATGGTGGGGGGTGATCTTGCAGTCTTGTATGCCTGTTATCATCCAGTTGACACTCGGAACGACCACCAGAGGGCGAACTAGAGGTGACTGCCAGCATTCTCTATGTTTGAGTGCCACTGCGCCCGCCTGTTGCTTCTGAAATTAAATAGAGTTGGCCGATTTTGAGCATCAACTGGATGGTAACGTACATATAGGGTGGTCCAGATCTAATCATGCAATTTTCATTATGCTATAACTTATTCAGTTTATTACATAGAAAATCACCCGAAAAATCCCGGACCATCGAGAAGTGTGCGAACTGACGACATGAAGAATTGTCTTCACGCCAAACTGGAATCGTCCCCACATAAATCAAAGTCATCCAGATGATCTGGATCTGCATAATTAGATCTGGACCACCCTGTACAAGAACGCAAGACAAGCACATTTGTGAGTCTTCATTGTTCGTTAATTTATTTTTGTTTTTTAAGTTGCGTTTTTTTTTTTTTATTATATTTTTCTCAAACAATTAAAAAAAAAACACTTTATTTTCCTCCAGGGCAATGCCGGGAATTTCAGCTGGTATAACAATAAAATAAAAACGTCCAAGGGGGGTGAATACTTTTCAAGGACATGGTATACTGCTTGTACGTCCAACAAAGGCCAGAAAGGACCATGGATACAGAGAAGGGAAGGCCCTTGGGATAAATAATACAATTTAGGGTGAAGTGGGTGAGAGGGACACATACCTCATCAATGGGTTCCAGCTGTCCTTTTAGAGAGCCACAGGCACACACAAACCACGAGGAGACCGGTAAAGACACCAACAAAAAAAAAAAGAGAGAAACACATTGTTTAGTGACCATCATTGGAGTTTGCTGAAATAAGAGTGGGCTTAAAACTGGGTGGCCATAGTTTGAGCAAGTCAGTGGTGACATGCGTATCGCAGCGATGCCCACACCACCCACGCTTAACAGCGAAGATCAGCCCGCAATCTCGTGTTCTCTTTGACTCTAGCAGGTCATTTAAAGCACATTACAAAGTTGTCCAAATCAGGTTTCTTCCATCTTAAAAATGTTGGGAAATGAAGGCGCTTTCTAAATAAACAGGATTGTGAGAAATTAATTCCTGCATTTATTTCTAGTAGGATTGACTACTGCAGTGCGGAGTTCACTGGCTGTTCAAACTGTTCTTTATTCAGCCTCCAGTTAATCCAAAATGCTGCTGCAAGAATTATCACAAGAACAAGAAAATACGAACACATCACTCCAGTTCTCAAATCCTTACACTGGCGCCCGGTGAAGTTCAGGGCAGATTTCAAAATCCTCCTTTTAACATATAAAGCATTAAATGGCGGAGGTCCGGCTTACTGGTCTGAACTTATCACGACTTACAAACCTGAGTGCACATTACAACAACAATAACAATATTTATTTATATAGCATATTTTCATACAAATAGTAGCTCAAAGTGCTTAAGATCTCAAGATGCTGGTCTGCTTGTGACTCCAAGGATTAATAAAATAACAGTGGGAGGTCAAGCTTTTAGTCACAGGGGGCCCTAAACTGTGGAGTGGTCTGCCTGCTATAAGAGATGCCCCTTCGGTCTCAGCTTTTAAAGACTCACAACTTCAGTTCAGCACACCCTGACTAGAGCTGCTGATGAACTGTGCAGACTGCATCTCTGTTGTCAGTCATGAGCACTAAAACAGAAGTAACATAAGAGTTCTAATTTGTTCCTAACCCTCACCTATTCTGTTTCTCTTCTTGGTACTCAGATGTGGCACTTGGCACCCACTGCCCACCTGCCAAGTTGTTCTGCCTGCCTAAGGTAAAGTCATCGCAGGAATCATCTGGTAGAGGGGTCCTTTTATTGGATTGGCTGGGTCAGCTATCGAATGACCAATATTTGGCGGCTTGATGGCCAAGGTCTCCAGGACTCTAAACAAATCCACATTGCATTATGGGATATCATCAACTGGTTAATACTTGTAATATTTTTATTTTCATACTGTATTGAGGATGACTTGTGTTCTGTTCTGTGTATTGTGTTGTATTGACCCCCTTTGTTTTGACACCCACTGCACGCCCAACCTACCTGGTAAGGGGTCTCTCTTTGAATTGCCTTTTTCTGAGGCTTCTTCCATCTTTTTTTACTGGGGTTTTTATGGGAGTTTTTCCCCTTGTCTTCTTAGAGAGTCGAGGCTGGGGGGCTGTCAAGAGGCAGGCCCTGTTAAAGCCCACTGGGGCACTTCTTGTGTGATTTTGGGCTACTATACAGAAATAAATTGTATTGTATTATCATCTTTTAAAGGTAATGGGGAATAAAGTGAACCCTTTTGTGCTTTTTTAATTTTGAATGGGATGGCTCTCCTATCCTTTGCCTAAACCATTAAGGCAGGTACAACAGGCCCATCCATCGCGGGGTCAGTGCCCAGCCATGCTGACTTACTACACACACCGGATTTGCTCCTCCAATCGCCAGATGCCTACGTGTCACAAGCAGCAGCAGCTCACTCTATGTTGTCTTCTTCCAATCAGTGCCGCTTCTAAGCAGAGGGGCTGAGAGGCTTTGGGAAAAAAAAAAAAAGCACCCAGCATCCTCGCTGAGCAAATGGCCCACTCAGCTGAGGCCCACGACGAGGAGGTTGAAGAGCAGTAAGGGTGTAAGAAATCCATAAGGCTGACAGGCACACCCTGTTAATGTTGCTTCTGCAATTAGCGGTAACCAGCACCATGGCAACAATGGATGAAATACTGACCCCTCAAGCCCCTCCCCTCCCCCTCTCCCCCTCCAATTCAAACAGGTGACATGGAAGAAGAAGATCATGAAGAAGAGAAGAAACAAGCCAACCGCTCCAACGTCCGGCTCCACTGCACAGGGAACGAACGGCACAAGGAGGCGGACAGGTGCAGACGTGCAGGTGAACTCATCAACCAAGAAGAGGATGAGAGGCGAAAACAAACATGAGGGCCGTGGAACAAACAGAAAGAAGAAACAAAGGCAGTGACTGACAATTCATCACACAAGAACAATGAGAAATCAAATCACAAGAAAACAAGCCTGCCTCTCCCTGGCAGACGCGGCATCAGGGGAAGGCCTAGTGGGTAAACCGCTGAACTGTAAATGGCAAAGCTGTCACTTCAGTCTCCCTCACCGCACCGCACCTCTTTGAATGCTGATCACTAAACTTCAGTGTGTTGTTGTCATTCTGGTGCAAACGCCGCCTCACAATTGTAACAGCCAGGTTCAAATCCTGTTCTTCTCCCTGTGTTCACATTTTTGCTTCAGGTTGTCTAATGGATGAGCAGGTTAGGTTTTTAAAATGACCCTGGATTAGCCGTTTAGGAGTCAGGGTGTGAGGGGAATGGGCTACAGCGTAATCTGTGATACACCCCACGCCTGGCATCCAGTGCTACTGGGACAGACTCCAGTTTGTGCAATCCTGGCATACAATAAGCAGGTTCAGAAACTGGACAAACAGAAACGTTCATTTCCTAATGGTGTAGAAGGTGAGGCCAATGAAAAAGAAAAGCAGGTGTACTGTGACCCAGCTGGTACAGGGGGTCAGCCTGGCATGGTGGGTAACCGGAGAGAAGTCACGTCACTCACCCTGTGTGGTCACTCCTCGCTATTACATGCACTGCAATGACGATCGCTTCAGAAAGACACTACACAAGGTAAGGGGCGTTGTGAAGGCTCACGCCGTGTGACGTCTGCTTGTTCTCCTCGTGTTCCCGCGGCTCCTTGTAACACGACAAATAGACACCAAAGTGGCCCGGCATTTGCAAGTCTCTGCAATGGGCTGCCACACCTAAAAGGACTCGGGGTTCCTGACTCCCCTGACTCTGTAATGCAATTAAACAGATTGGGAAAAATGGACGCATTTCTTAATCTTATAGCAGATGAAATTAATGAAAATTTGTATTGTTGCCTGCATGTTGATTATTGATATTGATACAGAGTAACGGGGAGAGTGGAAGAGAGGTGAAAAGGAGAGTGCAGGCAGGTGGAATGGGTGGAGAAGAGTGTCAGGAGTGATTTGTGACAGACGGGTATCAGCAAGAGTGACAGGGAAGGTCTACAGGATGGTAGTGAGACCAGCTATGTTATATGGGCTGGAGACGGTGGCACAAAAGACAGAGCTGGAGGTGGCAGAGTTAAAGATGTTAAGATTTGCATTGGGGGTGACGAGGATGGACAGGATTAGAAATGAGGACATTAGAGGGTCAGCTCAGATTGTGACGGTTGGGAGACAAAGTCAGAGAGGCGAGATTGTGTCTGTTTAGATATGTGCCGAGGAGACATGAGGGGTATATTGGGTGAAGGGTGCTAAGGATAGGGCTGCCAGGGAAGAGGAGGAGAGGAAGGCCTAAGAAGAAGGTTTATGGATATGGTAAGAGAGGACATGCAGGTGATGAGAGTGACAGAGCAAGATGGAGAGGACAGGGAGATATGGAAGAAGATGATCCGCTGTTGTCACTGCATTGGCTACCTGTGTCCTTTAGAATTGACTTTAAAATACTGGTGATGGCTTACAAAGCCTTCAATCATCTGCTCCGTCCAATATCTCAGAATGGCTGTCACCTTCCACTCCAAATCGTAACCTCGGATCTTCAAATGAGGGTCTGCTTAGAATTCCAAGAAGTGGTGACGCCTTCTGCTGTTATACACCTAAAATCTGGAATAGCTGACCGATAGAAATTCGCCAGGCTGATACGGTGGAGCACTTTAAAGAACTGCTAAAAACACATTACTGTAACATGGCCTTCTCAGATCCCGATGCTTTGCATATTCAATTAATTATCATTACTATTCATGGTGGCTCCACACTCTGTACTCACCCCTACCTTATCTTCTGTTCTTTCTCCAGTTTTCTGAAGATCTAAGCACCGTGCTGTCCCTACATTGATGGATTAAAGGCCAGAAGTCCCCATGACCGTCATCATCAAGTTCTTCCATGTAGACCCTGAATACCATGAGGACTGATTGTGAGGTCATTGATGTCAGGTAGAATGCCTAGAGGGGGCTGGGTGGTCTCGTGGCCTTGGACCCCCTGCAGATTTTATTTTTTTCTTTTGTTTTTTCTGTCCTCCTGGCCATTGGACCTTACTTTTATCCATCCATCCAGTATCCAACCCGTTATATCCTAACTACAGGGTCTCGGGGGGTCTGCTGGAGCCAATCCCAGCCAACACAGGGTGCAATGCAGGCAACAAACCCCATGCAGGGCTCCAGCCCACTGCAGGACACAAACACACACACACACACACACACACACTTAGTGACAATTTAGGACCGCCAATGCACCTAACCTGCATGTCTTTGGACTTTGGACGGAGAGAACATGCAAACTGAACGCAGGGAGGACACGGGAAGCGAACCTGGGTCTCCTAACTGTGAGGCAGCAGCGCTACCCACTGCGACACCGAGCCACCCACCTTACTTTTATTCTATGTTAATTAGTGTTCCCTAATTTTAATTCTTATTTACTTTGTCTTTTTTCTCTTTCTTCATGTAAAGCACTTTGAGCTACATTATTTGTATGAAAATGTGCTATAGAAATAAATGTTGTTGTTGTTGTTGTGGCAACCCCTAACAGGAGCAGCCAAAAGAAGAAGAAGAAGATGAAGATGAAATTAATGAAAATGTCATATGCCTCGGTGGCTAAAGAACTGGAATGTGAAACAAATCTCTGGATGACCATGAATGCCAATAATGCTCAGATTTGAACAGAAAAGATGTGTAAAGAATTATAGCTGCATATCTTTAAAATAAAAGGTGATACTTATACATAAGGACAAAAAATTATACAAGATAAAAACTGCTGTTCTTTAAAGAAGAAGACCCTATACTGGTTCTGTAATGGCAGTTTATTGGGTTGTGCAGGTCCTTGTAGAACCACAGCTTGACAAAGAACCATTTCATTCTGGGAAGGGGTCTCTGCACAAGAAATTGGCTCTTTTGGCTTTGAAGGGAACAAAAACAGAAAATCTTTACTGACAGATTAAGAAACCCCTGTTATTGTATTCATCCGGGGTCTTTTGTAAAACCGAGATATTTCTTCAATATGCTTTCATCTGTTCACAGCTCTTTATGCAGCCTGTAATGGACCTAAACACAGTAAGGTTGTTTTTGGAATCTTCATGTGGATGGCAATTTTGGGAACCAAAAGTAGTTACCCTCCGACGTCACTCTGAAGAACGGCTTTGGCACATTTCTTTTTTAAGAATGTAGGGGTTTGGATCGTTGGACTGAAAATCACAGTTTTGCTGGTTCTCTCTTTACTTTTAACTGTGACCCTGAGTGAGCCTATTCACCTGCCTGGGCTCCAACTGTAAAAAGGTTTATAAAAATAATTGCATTCCCCTTATGCAAAAGTGCTATAACATATAAGGATTGTGTGTTTGTTAAACGTGACTGGTGCTGCATGGGACTGGACAAGAAGTATCAGGAATCATTTTTAAACGGCAAATGCTTAAAAGCCAGTCCAAGATAACATTTGAGATCATACATGAACCATCTCTGGGCGAGCCGCTGCCCGCTGCTTAAATCCCTGGGCACAGAAACAACACACACTGTGATAAAGGAACAATTTAGAGACCCCAATTCACATGACCCGAACGGCTCTAGCATATGGCATACCCGCTAAAAAAGAGCCACACGCACCCTGCCTGCTCGGAAATGAAACCGTGCGGGAAAGCCGCCGCCAGTAAGGTGCCCAATGGATTCCCAAAACGAATTCGGCTGTTAATGTCTCTTTGGAATGGACCGCGTAGCCGTCAGCGCCCGTCCAAACCGGCTGTCTCTCGTTCCGTTCATGTAGACCGCAGCAGCAACTGGCAGACGAGCCGGGTGGAGCTGGCAGGTGAAGCGCATCTCCTGCAGGTCCGACAATAAAACGCCAGGACGGGGTTCACGCCAGTGCCCAGGAGGCCGAGTGCTTGTCGCTGTCAACTAGCAGACGAATGTCGCGGCCAGCAAGATGGACCGTCCGTCCGGCCACTCGGCAGCCAACAGCGGCGCTCTGTGACGCGGAACAACCCGCCACTACTCCTCTGCTACCTGTTGTTTGTTGAACATCAGCTAAGCTTCAGTTCAGTCAATTTTACAGAAATACTTTATTAAAATGAACTTAAAAGTAAATTCCACCTGAGCAGATGATGCGGCCGCAGACAGCAGGTTAATGTTTAGTGAGGTGACGCGACTAACAGAAGAGACGCAAACCTGGGATTTCCGTCTCGTGCACCGCTTTTTTCTTAGCGAACAGCCCACTCGCCCGCTCACCACACATCCAAGTCGGGTCAGTTCAGAAGACGCCGTCCTACCTGTATGTAAGCCATGCCGGCCGCTCGGCTCCTGAAGGGAGCAGCGCAGCTCCTTTCCGTCCCCAGCACGCAGCGCCGCCGTCCTCGTGTGCCTCCTGCTCGCCCTTCTTCTTCTTCTTCTTCTTCCTCCTCCTCCTCCTCCCCGTATCCGTTGCGCTCTCTGTCTCTCTCTCTTTCTCGCTCGCTCGCTCTCAGTCGATCTCTTGCCCCCTTGTGTGGACGGTCACAAGCCTGCCGCTTGCCGAGGCTCCCAAACATTAACACGGTCTGCCGTCTTTCAGTCCTTCTCGGGCACATTCAGATGAAATAACAACGTATTGTTCATTTATTATCAGATTGTAAATAACGCTCTCTTTTGTTATATAGCGTCGTTTTATGAAGTTCTGATAATCATTTTTTATTAATTCAATAAATACTGTTTTAAACTGTAAAAAAATGTCAACCTGTAATGTAGCGCCTTTTGAATTTACCTCATACTAGTGACTTTCTTATCTATCACACAGCTTTTTATACGCTACTTATGTCCTTTTCTTCATTACGGTCACATCAAATACCTTTCATGCGTATCCACAGTAAATTATATAGTGTTTTTTTTACAAACATATCTTATATAGCGCCTTCAATATCGTTCTATTATATAGTGCCTTTCATATCTATTACTTTATTGTTTCATAATCTGCAGCGCTATATATAATTATTCTTCTGTAACAGCCGCTTGAATGTTTGTTGTGTTGGTGTTTAATAAAATGTGCCAAGCTAAAGTAAACAAATGTGCAAAGCTTTTAATAAAACCGACAGGATGATAAATGCAAACATAACGGGAGAGGAAGAGCCTTCTACAGTACAATGTAGTTAAACGCTGACCCCTGCTGGCTTGATCCTGGTACTGCGGGCGCATATATGCCTTTTACGGACTGTATTGATATTTTTAACTGGGGCAAACCGCGTTGGTGTATATGTGTCGTGTTACCAACCTTTACACCAACCTTTGGAATTGGATAACAGTTTTGACTGCATAATGTCCATTTTGCTGAAGACAATCTAAAATGAGTTTTATTTCAGTTGTTTTAACATGGCTTTCTCATTGCTTCATCTTAGTTTAATCCTGATACTCTGTGTATGCATTTAATTATAACTATCATTCCTGGTAGCTCCACACTCTGTACTAACCCCTACTTTCTCTTTTCTTCTTTTTCTGGTTTTCTGTGGTGGCAATCTGCGCCACCACCACCTAATCAAAGCACTGTGATGTCCTAACATTGATGGATTAACGGCCAGAAGTCCCCATGAACTTCTTCATCAAGTTCTTCCTTGTGAACCCTAAATACCATGAGGATTGATTGTGAGGTCATTGATGTTAGGTAGAATGCCTAGAGGGGGCTGGGTGGTCTCGTGGCCTTGGACCCCCTGCAGATTTTTTTTTCTCCAGCCGTCTGGAGTTTTGTTTTTTTTTGTTGTTGTTTGTTTTTTCCACCCTGGCCATTGGACCTTACTTTTATTCTGTTAATTAGTGTTCCCTAATTCTATTTTCTTATTTATTTTGTCTTTTTTCTCTTTCTTCATTATTTGAGCTTATCATTTGTATGAAAATGTGTGATAGAATTAAATGTTGTTGTTATTATTGAACAGAGGTGGCAGAGTGGCGCAGTGGTAGCACGACAGCCTTGCAACAAAGAGACTGAAGTTGGCATCCCAGGCACTCCCTGTGTATGTGTGGGACTCCTCCTGGTGCTCTTACAAGTCCCAATTTCATAAAAGCGATCAGCAGGCCATCGTCACAAGGTCCGTTATCCATTAGGCTGGGTTCAACACATTATCCTTCTCCATTAAGAAGGCTTTCAAACTCATGGTCACTACTGGTTCACTATGTGCCTAGCAGTTAGTTGACTATTTCTACTACATTATTGATAGGGTGAGGACTTGTAATCTGGCTGCTGCTTCCAATTTATTTGTTGCACAGGCCCAGTGAAACATTGGTGTCAGCCATTAGACTTGTAGTCTTCGAGATCACCTCAGTCACCATCAGTCTTAGCTATCATTCAAATCAAAAATGAAAACTCCGCTTTTTAGTTTTTGTTCCAACACACCCTGACGTGCTCACTCTCACTCTCACTCTCACTCTCACTCTCACTCTGTGTGGCATTCTCTTTCCTGCTTGTGTCTCCCCTGGCTCACTTGCTGTCCCTATTAAGAATTTCCCCTTGGGATTAATAAAGTATCTATCTATCTGTCTATCTATCTATCTATCTATCTATCTATCTATCTATCTATCTATCTATCTATCTATCTATCTATCTATCTATCTATAATCACTTATATAGTATCTTTCCTTTTTATCTATCTATCTATCTATCCATTATACAGTGCCTCTCATCTATCTATCTATCTATCTATCTATCTATCTATCTATCTATCTATTTTCTCACATACTCTACTTGACTTGTTTTAAAGTAAGCACATCTAGGAATGGCAGGTCAGACACATCTAGAGGGTCTTCATTAAGATTTGGGGTCCCACTGAAAAGCTGGCTAAGGGTTTATAGTGACCACAAAGGCCTCTAATTTTTGGTGAACTCAACATAAATGACTTATGCGTAGAAATGGCAATTGTTGTCTCCTCAGTACAAGTCGGATGCTCCCTCTATGACAGCCAAGTCTTTCATTTTGTTCACGGACCCTTTCACCAGACTATCTGAGCTGCCCATACCCCCCCAGACCAGTGGCTCTTAATTAAATCCCAGGGGTCCAATGTTGCTGTGGATTTTCATTCCATCCAACTTCTGCTGTTAACTTGACTCCTAAATTAACTGAGCAAAGTATTATTTCCCTATTTCTGTGTTGTGGTGTGGATCCAGAAGTTTTTAAGAAACAGGTTTCCTAAGTTTTAATTGTAATATAGCAAGTCTCTGTGTATGTTACATGGGAATAATTTTGTGTTTTTTTTCATCATCACCATTGTCATATTTTATTCCTCTTTCTGGTTATTAAGCCATTTACTTGTTACTGATCATAAACAGCATGTCTGTCTGCTTGTCCTTAACTGTCATCATTAGGATACGATGAACAAGAGACGCAAGATAATTAAACATTTAAATCAAATTTCTTATAAATGGAAATATCTCTCTTGCACTTTTCTGAACACAGCATAAGAGAATCAACGACCAGCGAATTAAACAATGAGATCAATTGGAGATTAGATTACTTACTTATTGTGAAACTGGTTGGAACAAAAACCTACAGCAACAGTAGGCCTGAAATTGGGAACCACTGGACTAGAGGGGGCCGAGTCACATAACAGGAATCACATTTTCTTGTTTGTGTGGACGTGGACCTCCTTGCTAGTATAACATCATCGTCAATATTCATACAAGTTAGAATTTCATTGTACTACATACACATGACAATAAACTCATTGCCATCCGCAGACTATGATTGTGGATTTTAGGTGACACTTCTGTCCCCCTGCTCCCCTGGTTGTACTGTACACGGTGTCATTGTCAGCATGGAGGAATCATTTTCATTTCTTGGCACCACTATCACTCACAGTCTGAACGGTCAGGTTTTTTTTTGTCTCTTTAATTTGTCCGATTAGTGCCGGTAAAGATTTATAGAGCTGTTATTAAAATTATCCTCCCATTCTCTACAACATTCTGATATGGTGAATGCATCTGCTGTCACTAAAGTATAAGCCACAGCATGTCATTCAGACAGCAGAAAAGAGTGTGGGCTTCAAACTGGACTCCAGTGAGGACCCTTCTACTGTACCTCACAGGTCAGGGAACATGACAGAAATGTAATCCAAGGCTACCTTAACCGGGCTAACCTTCTCTTTCAGTTATTACCATCATTGAAACTTCACCAGACACAAAAAGCAGGAACTACAGTACTAGATACAGACACCGTTTTTTCCCTTCGGCAGTCACTATGGTTAAATATAGTCTCTGATTCACCTCAGTCTGTTCCTGATCTCCAAACTCCTCCATCCAACCTAAATTACTGTATGGTTAATTTACAAAGACTTGGGTGGGAGTGCAATTCTATAGTACATTGTCAGATTATTGTATATAGTTGTGCTTTTTGCAATATACTTGTATGATTATTCAATACCACTGCATATACTGTAATACTATGATGGTGTTACGTATTGAAATACTGTGCTACTAATTGTATTTTCCTACTTGTACGTATGGATGTAATGACAAGCGAAACTCCTAGCAACTACATTGACTGGCAATAAAGTCAAAGCTTAGTGACAAATAATAGAAACCTCCATCCAGATGAATGTGTGGGCTGATCCTTCATTCATGAGCACAAGCGCCAACAGAATGTCAACATTTTGTAACGTTATACAATGCATTGGGGAAGGCCTGACTGACCGGACCCCATCCTCTGAAAGACCTCCATTGTCTTCAGCAGCTACATGCCCCCGTGAAGTCTGACTGTCAAACATCTGACCTTCTGCCTTCTGGAGAATTCTCTCTCAGTGCAACAGTTAGCTTTACCTCGACTCCCACATCTTGGGAAGATTATTCTCATTGGGAAGTACTGAGGCCTCCAACCACATGAGGAGAACACTTCAGGACTAAGTAAGAATTGAATATGCCAAAGCCTAACACTCTGATTAATTGATACTACACATGGAGGTCATAGCAAAGGAGAGAATAACAACAAAGCTGAGGGTCATTATGAACAAAGCTGCACATCCTCCCTCTGACACACCAACATAAACACAAATTATTCATCAGAGGTTTGTCAAGAAACGTGATTGGGGGTCTTTTATAACAACGGCAATACGCCTGTATAACGAGTCACCGTAACTGGGACTTCCAAGTCAGAAGTTTGTTTTTTTTTCTTTATAAAATTTCTTTCTGTTTAGTCATTCTGGTGTGTTTTTAGACAAAAGTGTGTGTTTATCTATCTATCTATCTATTATATAGTGCCTTTCACATCTATCTATCACCTCAAAGTCAAAGACAAAGTGAACTTTATTGTCATCTCAACCATATACAGGTATACAGATAGATGAAATTGCGAAGATCCGGGTCCATAGCGTAACAACATGATGTGCAAATAATAAATTAACAATAGAATTAAAATGTAAAAATGTAAAAAATTAAAAATTAAAACACAAACAAGACTAGACATTGTGCAAAGATAGGACAAAGAAGTAGCAGCAATATTGATGTGTAAGATACAGTATATGTAATATAATAAATAAATAATAGATATAGATAATACAGAAATTATCAGTGTTTGATAATAGTTTTTAAGACATGGTCAGAATGTTTCACAGCAGAAGGATAAAGAGTGACAAAATCCTTACAGGTCAGTATGAGATTTTCAGTTCTTTTCTACATGCACACTCATCTTTGCAGGACCGTGGCTCTCATGTATAAAAGTTCTGTTTTTAGAGGTGGTTGAGGCCGAGTGGAAGGTCCCAGGGGGCAGCCTGGTGTTAAGGAGTCTGACAGCTTGGGGGTAAAAACTCTCCTGCAGCCTGGCAGATTTGGCTTTGATGCTGCAATATCTTCTCTTGGATGGCAGAAGTGTGAAAAGTCCATGTGAGGGGTGTAAGGGGTCCTCGCGGACACTGCGTTTGTAAAATATGTCCTGTAGTGAAGGGAGGGAGAGGCACCCCAATGATGTTCTCTGCTGTCTTCACTATCCTTTGCAGGCGCTTGCGGCCGGATATGTTGCACCTTTCATATATATCTATTTATCTATTATATAGTGCCTTTCACATCTATTATATAGTGCCTTATGCATCTATCTATCTATCTAGTGCCTTTCATATCTATCTATTATATAGCACCTTTCACTATCATTATATAGTGCCTTTCACTATCTGTCTATCTCATATAGCACCTTTCACATATCTATCTATTATATAGTGCCTTTTTACATTATCTATCACCTTTCATATCTATCTATTATATAGTGCCTTATGCATCTATCATATAGTGCATTTCACATCTATTATTTAGTGCCTTACAAATCTGTCTATCTATCTAGTAGCCTGACTCCAACATCACAAACTAGCTATTTCTTTATATGAAGCAGCTCCCATCTCCTTATAAAGTTTGCTTTTCTCCTTCTGCTGATCCTTCAGCTCATGACCAGAATATTTCAGGTTTAGGGAGAAGTGAATTTACAAACATGAGAGATAGTTTAGCTTGACTCATTGATCTCATTCCACCATCTTTTTGTGAAACACCTCCAAAAATGTGTGAAGCCCAATTCTCTGTAAGAGATGTTGTAGCCCACCATCACACAAGATGAGCATCTGAGGCCTGGAGAGAATAGACTGTCTTTTTGTAACAGTTGCCTTTACTGATTCATGGTTCTCTGATTAATGATTATACTGGTGTATTCATTACACGCCATCTTTCTGTTTGTGTGAAGCAGCTTCTACGCATGTTCAAGTCCGACTCTTGGACTTCATAAAGTGAACACTTCAGACCTAGGCCTCTAATGCAGCCCGATTCTGTTTTTGGGGTGTCCTTCCAACACACCAGTGAGAATGTTATCTTTTTGTGTGATGGTTAGTTGTGCTTGATTGACTAAACATTTGATTGGCCAGTTAAGCTAATTTTCTCCATGAAGAAGCTCCCCTCACTTATGAAGCCTGATTGTCTTGCCCTCCCACCATAGGTGTATTGTGTTGTCTCAATGTGAAAGTTGCTTTGATTTTGTCAGGTTGGCAGGCTGATTGGTTGCAGACATTCCATCCTTAAAGTATGAACATCTCTTTATGTCTAGTAGCTTCCACGTCACACCTGAAGTTTATTTTTCATTTCATGAGCTGAACATCTCAGGCCTAAGGAGAACAGACTGTCTCTGATGCTTTCATATTGTTTGATTGATTCCTTGATAAGGCTTTCCCCATTTTTAAAAAACTGCATGCCAGCTTATGTGAAACAGCTTCCTGACTCAGAAAGACCTCAATGTTCACGAACTGAACATCCCTGGCCAAGGCTGAATTGACTCTCTCAGTATGACTCTTGCTTGAGCTCAATTGATTGACTGAGCAGATTACAACCCCAAAGAGAATTGAGCCTGTCTTTTAATGAAGCAGCTCCCATCATCCAAGAAGACAGATTCTCTGTGTGAGGCGATCCCCAACCACAAAATCTCAGGCCTACAGAGGATCGGCTGTCTCAGTTTGACTCTTAACCCTAATTTTGCCAACTTGATTGACAGACTAATTCCACTGGTCTCATCATTAGAAATGAATGATTCTTACATCGCAGGTGCTGAATGTTTAGGGAGCACAGACTTTTTCATCATGCCCAATCAGCTTTATTGCTTGACTAACTGATTGATTAATTGACTGATTGATCAGGTTCAACTCTAAGAATAGCGAAGTCCATCTTTCCATAAAGTATTTCCCATCACTCTAGCAGAATGATTCTGTTTGGTGTAAGGAGTGCAGAACAGAAGGCCACAATTTAATGGATGTTGGAAGTAACACCGAATGACTTAGGGTTGTGCCCAAAATCTGAAGGATGTCGATTCTTCTGCTTGTAATTATGTTGCCTTATATGAGTCACTATTTCACACGTTGACATTGGCAAATTTATTCTAACTGAAAAAAGCAGACATTTTTGCCCCAGAAGGTCTTTGATAGTCTGAATAGAGTTGGTAAGTTGTCCACCCTAACATATTGTGCTTGTTTTTACCTGCCAGTCTGAGTCATGTACAGTGGTGTGAAAAACTATTTGCCCCCTTCCTGATTTCTTATTCTTTTGCATGTTTGTCACACAAAATGTTTCTGATCATCAAACACATTTAACCATTAGTCAAACATAACACAAGTAAACACAAAATGCAGTTTTTAAATGATGGTTTTTATTATTTAAGGAGAAAAAAATCCAAACCTACATGGCCCTGTGTGAAAAAGTAATTGCCCCCTGAACCTAATAACTGGTTGGGCCACCCTTAGCAGCAATAACTGCAATCAAGCGTTTGTGATAACTTGCAATGAGTCTTTACAGCTCTGGAGGAATTTTGGCCCACTCATCTTTGCAGAATTGTTGTAATTCAGCTTTATTTGAGGGTTTTCTAGCATGAACCGCCTTTTTAAGGTCATGCCATAGCATCTCAATTGGATTCAGGTCAGGACTTTGACTAGGCCACTCCAAAGTCTTCATTTTGTTTTTCTTCAGCCATTCAGAGGTGGATTTGCTGGTGTGTTTTGGGTCATTGTCCTGTTGCAGCACCCAAGATCGCTTCAGCTTGAGTTGACGAACAGATGGCCGGACATTCTCCTTCAGGATTTTTGGTAGACAGTAGAATTCATGGTTCCATCTATCACAGCAAGCCTTCCAGGTCCTGAAGCAGCAAAACAACCCCAGACCATCACACTACCACCACCATATTTTACTGTTGGTATGATGTTCTTTTCTGAAATGCTGTGTTCCTTTTACGCCAGATGTAACGGGACATTTGCCTTCCAAAAAGTTCAACTTTTGTCTCATCAGTCCTCAAGGTATTCTCCCAAAGGTCTTGGCAATCATTGAGATGTTTCTTAGCAAAATTGAGACGAGCCCTAATGTTCTTTTGCTTAACAGTGGTTTGCGCCTTGGAAATCTGCCATGCAGGCCGTTTTGCCCAGTCTCTTTCTTATGGTGGAGTCGTGAACACTGACCTTAATTGAGGCAAGTGAGGCCTGCAG
Source organism: Polypterus senegalus (assembly GCF_016835505.1). Classification (NCBI taxonomy): domain Eukaryota; kingdom Metazoa; phylum Chordata; class Cladistia; order Polypteriformes; family Polypteridae; genus Polypterus; species Polypterus senegalus. The sequence continues at coordinate 160,328,845 of NC_053166.1, read as the reverse complement.
TTCTTTAGACGTTGTCCTGGGGTCTTTTGTGACCTCTCGGATGAGTCGTCTCTGCGCTCTTGGGGTCATTTTGGTCGGCCGGCCACTCCTGGGAAGGTTCACCACTGTTCCATGTTTTTGCCATTTGTGGATAATGGCTCTCACTGTGGTTCAATGGAGTCCCAAAGCTTTAGAAATGGCTTTATAACCTTTACCAGACTGATAGATCTCAATGACTTCTGTTCTCATTTGTTCCTGAATTTCTTTGGATCTTGGCATGATGTCTAGCTTTTGAGGTGCTTTTGGTCTACTTCTCTGTGTCAGGCAGCTCCTATTGAAGTGATTTCTTGATTGAAACAGGTGTGGCAGTAATCAGGAAATTGAACTCAGGTGTGATACACCACAGTTAGGTGATTTTTTAACAAGGGGGCAATTACTTTTTCACACAGGGCCATGTAGGTTTGGATTTTTTTTTCTCCCTAAATAATAAAAACCATCATTTAAAAACTGCATTTTGTGTTTACTTGTGTTATATTTGACTAATGGTTAAATGTGTTTGATGATCAGAAACATTTTGTGTGACAAACATGCAAAAGAAGAAGAAATCAGGAAGGGGGCAAATAGTTTTTCACACCACTGTATACAAGATACATGTTGGTCTCAGGTGGCACGGTGGTGCAGCGGGTATCGCTGCTGCCTCGCAGTTAGGAGACCCGGGTTTGCTTCCCGGGCCCTCCCTGCGTGGAGTTTGCATGTTCTCCCCATGTCTGCGTGGGTTTCCTCCCACAGTCCAAAGACACGCAGGTTAGGTGGACTGGTGATTCTAAATTGTCCCTAGTGTGTGCGCTTGGTGTGTGTGTGTCTGTGAGTGCCCTGCGCTGGGCTGGCGCCCTGCCTGGGGTTTGTTTCCTGCCCTGCGCCCTGTGTTGGCTGGGATTGGCTCCAGCAGACCCCTGTGACCCTGTGTTAGGATAATGGATGGATGGATGTTGGTCTCATGGTGGAATCCTACGTCCCTCCCACAGAAGGGCAGACATGTCCTTTCAAATGGTGTCACCACAAATGCTGCAGGTAATGCTGAGGGTCTGGTCCATTCATGTTGAACATGGAGAACAAAAGGTGTGGTGCACTGTTGGGTTGTCAGGAGTCACTGTGACATTGGTAGTTATGAGGTGCAGAGGATCACTAGATATTGTGCTGGAGCTGCTCCTAAATGGAAACCAACCAGATGGGGCATAAAAGGCCATCCAGTCTTAGAAGCAAACAAACTTGATACAATTAAAAGAAAGTGCTGTATGCTGGACTTACATAAGGACCTCCTCACCTGTGAGGACCGGTGCCTTCAGGGGTTTTTGTGCTCACATCCTCCATCTTGTTTCTTTAAATAAAATGCTACTGCCTCAGACTCAGGACCTTTATGGTGTGAAACCACTGCCATTCAGAGAAGAAGCAAAAAGATTCAGTCCTAAAAATAAAGTCAAGGAATGTAAGTCTCTTCTCATTAAATTAACAAACAACATTTCTTTTAATACTAAGAAGTTTGTTGCACTGGCAAAAAGAAGGTGGTCAGCAGTATATTTAAGTTAGAACGGTTAGTGCGGACATCTGGTTAAGGGATCAGTTGAAATGGAGAGCAGCAGCCCACCATTCCTGTCAAATATCCTGCCACCAACCTCTTGGCACCCTCTGATACATAGAGTTTTGCCCCCGTAACCCACACCCCACCCAGTGCACCTAAATCCGGTATTTAAAGATAAACATGAAACACATGTAGCAACATAAAAACATTTTATTGTTAAATATTAAAATTAAATTAGAAAATGCACTTTGAGAAAAGTCTTGTACAAAATCTTAAATAACAAATAATTCTAAATTCAAATGTGTGGCAGTGCCATCCAGGATATAAGTGACTGGAGAGCGGCAGGACACAAAGGTCCTCTGAGAGGTGGCGGAGGCCTTTTCACTTCACATGTTTGTGAATTTCGTCTCACTCATCTATTCGAATGTAATTTCCACAATGGGCCGATCCAAGGGTGTGATAATAAAACCCAAGTTTTATGAAGTTGTTACCACTTCATTTTACTTTCCATAATGCCTTTCAACTATGATGAACTTTACACGATAGGAACACTTGTGACTCACAGATAGAATATAGGGGGCTGAACTCTGAACCTAAACCTAACCCTAATCCTTTAACTCTAAGATTTTCTTAAGATATCATCGTGTTTAATAAGCTGCCTTTCACGGTAAGCATCCTGACAAGGAACTTTACAAAGCAAGCAAGACTACAATACAAAGCATAACGTGTGGCCGCTTATTGGCTCCCATGTTGGACTGTAATAAGAGTTAAAAAAAAATGCCAGAATGTCTATACCAGTGACCACAGGGCCCAACTAAATGAACAGACATTTTATGCCACAGTAGAATTTAGAAAGGGATTTAAATATAAGAGAGCACTCCTGTGAATGAGGTAACACACTCAAAATCACATACTGAGTCAGCAGCTGAGCCGGGACACGTCTTTTAGAACCATAAGGTCTGATTAAGGTCTCAATAACACAACCTTAGTAGGCGGGTTAAGGGGGTATTTTGTATTTTTACAGTGAACCAAAACAGGCTGGTCGAAAATTTTCATATCATAAATTAGATCAACAGATAAACTAATCAGAGGGATGGACCATAAGAAAGGCGGCTGAAAAATCTCACTCTCACATATTCAGACACTTCTGCTTTTAGAGGAACGGCCTACTAACAGCGACAGCAAAACATTTAAGAGTATCGCCAACGGGCGGAAAATGGACCATCTTAACTTTAAGTAGTACGACGCTTTTGCAGCTCTTGACCTCTCTAGGTTCATGAATGCAGGCCCTTGAAAAGCTGCCAATCACTTTATCTCTCCTGACGGAGAACAGTTGTGGAATCCAAAGTGCACAGCCATCAAGTGCGACCTGCTGTATCATGGTCTTACTCTCACTGTCATGTCTACTGAAATTCAAGGGAGACAGTGTCTGGGGAAGACAACCATAATACAACTTTGTATTGTATTGTTGGATTGTACTGAATCATTGACAATCTTGTAGGCATGTGTGGTATTAATATTATATATACATATACTCACTCACTCATATATATATATATATATATATATATATTTACATACATTTATATATATATATATATATACACACACACACACACACACACACACATATATACACACACACATTTACATACATTTATATATATATATATATATATATATATATATATATATATATATATATATATATATATATATATATATATATATATATATATATATACACACACATATATATACATATATAAACATACATATAAACATATATATACACACAGTGTGGTGGCATCACAGCACTAAATAAAAGGGGACTCAGGAAAGAGTTAGTGCCAGTGGAATGATACGTTTGTGGGCACCACATTTCTGACATCACCAACCCAGACAAAGGCCAATGGCCATGGCCTGATCCTGACCAACACTTTGCCGATTTACCTTCCCCACCTTATAATAGACATTTTGTGCCTTAATAGAGCTCTCTAAGTTCTAGGATCATTTCCGATCAGGCGCTTGTGTCACTCAACCTTAATAAACACAGACCCCAATTTGTTTCTGCTTTCTTGTCATATCATATATATATATATATATATATATATATATATATATATATATATATATATATATATATATATATATATATATATATATATATATATATATATAGTATATGTAAGTGCATACACATACATAGATAAAATGATACAAACACTAAAAAGCAAACAAACTTGAAATTGAATCATTATATTCTGTATATATTTTCACACAGTGAATGCACTGTATTTATACAAACACATTGATGTACACAGGTACATTATTTTCACTGTGTGTGAAACTGAGGGGGTTTCACAACTCACTTTGGCAAAGGCAACAGGATGAACTTTGTATTGTGGAAGATTCAGGGTTTCGTTTAATGGTGTTAACTTTCAGATACGTGGCACACCAAACTGTATAGCAATTTTTCTAAACACTAGCCCCACATGAATGCTTCCTTCCTTTGACTAGAAGTGCAAGTGGAGTGACTCAAGCTGTCCTCTTTTTTATTTGATTGCTCTATTAGAGACCCCTGTGCTTGGCCTGTGCAGTCAGAAATCACATCTGCTTGTCTTCGTGTTGCTGCTCCACAAATTGCTTCTTTGACTTTCTCTGTGGCCTCAGGTCTGCCTGCTCCAGTCTGACAGCAGGAAACAGCGGCCTATTTGATTTTCACTTACCCAAGGCCATTTTTAGCTGGAAGTGGAAACTCTGATGATTTGAATATTCTTAACGTGGTTGTACGGCAGCCTTTCTGACAAGCAGCTCTGAAACTAAAAAATGCTCCAAGTGCAGAGTCAGGGGCCCTGAAATCTCACAACTACTTCAGTGACACGTACTCTGGATTTATACACAATAAAACAAAAAAAGTCTGTGTATGCCAACTGAAACATAAATGCTGACGTGTTATGTTCTGTTCAGAGTTAGTGAAGGCTAAAGAGGCAAACTATGTGTAGTGTAGCCAGCCTGGAAAAAATGATGCACATCTGGCCACATGCTTAAAAGATCAGAAACATGCAATTAAGTCTGGCCACACAATCCATCACACCGGTAGGAGGAAATTATATGGGAAGCTCTGCTCAATACCAGGCTCTATTTTCTTTATATGTGACCTTAATGTTTATGCAAAAAAATATGAAAATCAACATTCATATTGCAGTCTTCACATTGTAAGAAACCAACCAGGGGCAAAAGATGGCAGAGGAGGTCTGAAAGTCAATCCTAGCTGCACTGCTGACTCTGCATGCCTCTGTAGTGGAGGCCACATTGTTTAGTTCATGAAGGCACTAGACAGCGGCTAACTACGCACACCCATTGTGTTCCTCACACTCCACGTCCAAAGCAAACGTTTGACCCAGGAAGGACAAGAAACCACCTGACCAACTGGGAAAAATGTGCCACCTGAGCTAATAGGTAAAGCAGACCACAAGTGTGTCTGTAACACTGACCACCTAACCCACTGGCTAAAATGGACCATCTGACACAGTGGGTATGGTAAAAGAGACCCTTACTTTTAAACAAACCAAATGACCCGGCAGGTAAAACAGACAACCTGTGCTGGTGGATATAAGGTTATTTAAGCCAATGGGCAACAGAAGGCACCTGACTCAGTGAGTAAAACCAACTTTGTCACCTACTGAGAAAAAGGGACCACCCTGCACCAGCAAGTAGAAAAGACCTCCTAACCCACAGGTAAGATGAGCCGTGTGAACAAGCTTGAGTTAAAGCCCAGTGAGTTAAACAGAGCACCTGATATAGCAGGTAAAATGGTGCACTGAGTCCTCACTTAGCTCCCAGGATTCTTCATGTAACCACGTCTTGACGCCACAATGACAGCTCTTCAATGTGCTACATACGTATGAATGGCACTCTTGTCAACTGACATGTTTCTTTCAACGGCACGCTGGCCTAAACTCTCCCCTGCACTTATGGTGGTAAGTCTAGCCCAGCTGCCCAACCACACAGTCCCGTCCTTTGCCAGTGGTTTGTAAATGGCTTTTAATTACTAAACATAAGCCCAAACTAAACTAATGAGCTGCATTCTCTCCTCTTAGGTTTCACTACGTTACTAATGTTTCATGAACGTTCGTTCCTCACACTTCAACCACCATCAGAAATGGATATGTGAAAACACTCATGGCTGGGTCATACATCTGCAGAGACACGCAAACATCCATTCACACCCATACATGTATTGCTTTCGAAAACGAGAACCTGACTGTCTCATCACAAAGTGTCCATCGTTTCCTCTTACTAGCCGCTGTTCTCCAACCACAAAGGCCCATTTTGAAGCTTCTTTTTTACTGACACGCAGTCTTGCCTCATTCAAACAGCATGCTTTTTACTTTGCTCACTGATTGCTGCATCACACAATACTTGGCATCGTACCACAATAGCCGTCAAGTACTAAGTGCCCTCGATCTGGGGCTTTCTAATTTTAAAGAACCTCCTCAGCAGAATTTCAGTGACTAGGTGGAATCGAGATGTTTACACCTCATTGCCCTTGCTGCACTGTCCCGCTGTGGACGACCGAGTCGGATGAGTCGGTGCAGGTGGACCCAGGAGTAAGCAAGTCTAGCCGAGACGAGATCCAGGTCAGCAGGGTCAAATCCTGCTATTAGGTTCGTAGGGGGCACCTCTTTGAGGAACTTGGGAAGACAGTGGAAATCCGGCAACGGGCCAGCATCCCCTCTCATAAAAATGTGCCCGATTTGCCTTTTATGCAGGCCGTCTCGAAGGGTGCGCAGCAAGTCCTCCATTCGCTCCACCAGATGGCATTCCTCCCAAGCCTCAGGCGGGGTGCACAAAAGCAGCTGCATCCAGGCCATCTTTATGGCATAAGAGGAGAGGACAGTTCTCCACTGGGTGGCACCCTTAACATCCATCATCTGACCACTAAGCTCCCTCATGGCTTTCAGGAGCTGCAGACATTTGAGGTGGCAAGAGCTGGCAGGCATTCGACCCTTAACCCAGCCCAAAAACTTTTGTTCATGTTTGGGGAAGTAAACATTCCACAGCACCTCATGCAAGCTGCCTGGCACTCCAGACTTGGGCTGGGCAACGAGGTAAGCACCATCCCCAAGGTGCAAGGCAGGGATAAGGCGGACGCCCATGGAGATGTGGCAACAGACATAGTCAGATCGAGGGTTCAGGTGAAGCAGCACGCGATCCTCTGCTAGGCTCAGAGTGATGTAGCAGCGTTGCTCAAATGGGTAACGGATGGCACTCAAGCAGCGCTGCACATTGGAGTAAAACCATCTCAGGACCTGTGGTGGGCGTAGCCTGTAAAACTCGCTCCCCCCAAGTTCTCCGAAGAACCCATCTACAAAAGCACGGTGATGCCGTACCCAGTCAGACTTCCGAGGAGTCTCCAGACTGCAACCCGCTAGACCCCCAGGACCACAGTCTCCAGTTAAGTGGCATCGAGGTTCCAGCTTGAGTCCACGGGGCAGGCGCAGGGGAACCAGAAGGTCAAAGCAGTCAGGGCTTCCCACTTTGTGCTCCTCGTAGGCACTGCCAATTTGAATGTAGTCTCCACGGAAAGCGAGTGAGGATTCGGGGGGAATGTCAGCCCGGCCTGCTCGGACCAGCTCGCTCACCAGTTTGGCCACATGTGCCTTGCTATGTCCTAAGACGTGGGGAGACAGGCGGACCTGCTTTTCATAATAGGTGTCCAGCAGCTCTTTCCTTGCTGCGTTTGGGTGCCCAGCTGGTGGTCCTGCCAGGGATTCCAGGAGCTTTCGCTCTTCCCTCCTTCCTGTCCTTGGAGACGACGAACAACGCTTGATGAGAAGAAAACCAAAGCCAAACGCCAAGATCAGTTTGACCAGAGACAGAAGTGCATGGCTCCGAGTATCACAGCCATCCGGTCCTGAATCGTGGCCTCGGTGTAAAATCTGGTGGAAGCACAGTGTAGCCAGGAGGATGCAGAAGACCAGGGGCCAGAAAACCCTCAGATTTAGGGTGTACACCGTCATGCTTAGGATTAGAGAAAAACGTTTCAGCCACTATCCCATTTTAATGAGTTCATCCAAACATGCAAGAAGATAAAAGTGAAGCCAGACTCACAGTTCCTCGTGTTGAACGGCGTCTTGCCTGATAACGGTGGCGTCCCCTCCCGGATGAAGAGCCTAGCTATGTCTCTTATTTGCGAGCGCGTGTTGTTCTTTGTTGTTAAGAAAAACTTTGGCTGTCCTGCAGAGAAAAAGCAAATATCAGACATGAGAGTTTCTGCCGGGACGGAGCACAGAGGAAATGCCAGACTGTAACTGAAGAATTTGAGTTAAAAAAAAAAAAAAAAAAAAAGCTGTGAGCCATGCGACCGACTTCCTCTCCGCCCTCAGAGCTTAAAGAGACAGCGTCTGCTCCCGTCAGCTTAAAACACGAGCAGCCAGCAACGGTGAATAGTGTGCTGCTCCATCGCAGCAGGGGGCGCCAACTCCAGTCCTCGAGGACCACCGTGGCTGCAGGCTTTCATTCTAACCCTTTTCTTAATGAGTGACCAATTTTTGCTGCTAATTAACTTCTTTCAAACTCATTTTATTTGACTTGCTCTGGAAGACTCAGACCCCTTAAATCAGCGTTTCCCAACCTCGGCCCTGTGGGCCCCCCGTGGCTGGTGGTTTTTGTATCAACCAGATTCCTAATCAGTGACAACACCTGATAGCACTTATCTAATTTAATTAGCAGGTATTATTTTTCTTTTATTCTACATTCAGAAAAGCACAGCAGCATGATTTTTACATTTTTAAGACATTTAGAAATATTTCTACTTTTGCTAGAGATTCAAATGTTTAACAATACAATTTATTATTGCAGAGCCCAAAATTACACAAGAAGTGCTGCAGTGGGCTTTAACAGGCCCTGCCTCTTGATAGCCCTCCAGCCTTGACTCTCTATGAAGACGAGGAAAAACTCCCAAAACTTGGGAAAGAGTTTTCAAAGAGAGACCCCTTTCCAGGTAGGTTGGGCGTGCAGTGGGTGTCAAAGAGAAGGGGGTCAATACAATACACAGAACATAGCACAAGTAATCCTCAATACAATCTAATAAAACAATAGATCTTTTACAAGTACAGAGCAGAATTTAACAGTAGATGATATCCCATAATATGATTTGGATTTGTTTAGAGTCCTGGAGACCTCGGCCATCAAGCCATCTCCCCCAGTTGACCATTCCACAGCTGAGCCAGCTACTCCAATGAAAGGACCCCTCTACCCGACGATGTCAAAAAGAAGGGGGTCAATACAATACAATGCACATCCATCCATTATCCACCCCGCTATACCCTAACACAGGGTCACAGGGGTCTGCTGGAGCCAATCCCAGACAACACAGGGCACAAGGCAGGAAACAAACCCCGGGCAGGGCGACAGCCCACTGCAGATACAATACCCAGAACAGAACAAATCCTCAATACAGTATAAAAATAAAAATTTTACAAGTACGGAGCAGAATTTAACAGTAGATGATATCCCATAATATGATTTGGATTTGTTTAGAGTCCTGGAGACCTCGGCCATCAAGCCACCTCCCCATTTGGCCATTCCACAGCTGAAATAGTGCTGGGCCAGTCAATCCGATGAAAGGACCCCTCTACCTGATCCTCCATCAGGGTTGACTTTACCTTAGGCAGGCAGAACAACTTGGCAGGTGGGCCGTGGGCACCAAGTTGATTTCATTCTAGTTTGCCCTTTTTCTCTGTGCAGTTTTTCCCCTTCGTTGTATCTTATTAATAACAATTAAAAATGAGCAGAGCAGACACACTGGCAAACAACAAGAAATAATCAAAGGCTGTAACTACTTTAGCATCAGACCCACTAATTAGTAAATAATGGATTAATTAAACAATAAGAACACCTAGAAAAGTAGAATGAAAATCAAGATGAAAATATTGTATTAAAAAGAAAAAAATACATTATTCCCATATAACTGCTTGGTACATTTTAATATTTATATATGTATATATATATATTTTTTTTTTACCAAACTTCATTTTCTAATTTCTACATTGTTCCCAAAACACAGAACTTGGGAACTAACACATCACTTAGTTAGCCCAGGAGTCCAATTAAAAACAGAGGCTGGTTGGAACAAAAACCTGCAGCGACAGTGGGCCCCCAGGACCGAGGTTGGGAAACACTGCCTTAATTGTTTTTTTGTTTCCTTAATTAGCAGGCAAACAATAACGCGATACAAAATGAGCCAAAACAACTGGTGTCCATCATACAATATCTGAAAACAAAGACAGATGAAGGTCTCAGGAATTCATTCATTCATTACATTTATATAGCGCTTTTCTCAGTACTCAAAGTGCTATCCACACAGGGAGGAACTGGGAAGCCAACCCACAATCTTCCACAGTCTCCTTACTGCAAAGCAGCAGCACTACCACTGCGCCACCTGTGGAATGTCGATCTTCTCAGGTCCCCAAAACATTTGACCAGTGCTCTTAAAAAAGAGAAAATCAACAATTTCGGAAATGTCTGCTAATGCACCACGAGAGCAGCAACAAGCCATGAAATTAAAGAACGGGTTTAATTAACGACAAGAATTGGCACCTCATTAAGCAGCTGGTTGGAGTTTGAGGACCTGACTTAGTTGGTCTTCTGTTGGCTCCCTCACTTCACATGTCATTTGTGTTTGGGTGCCATTTAAGGAAAGAAATGATGAAGAAATTCAGGGGAGCAAATCTTAAAAAAGCAATTCAATTAAAATGAATTCACAAGAAGATAATTAGCAGCACAAAGAGGGCACGCATTAAAAAAAGGGTTAGAATGAAAACCTCCAGGACCGGACTTGGCGACCCCTGCATCACAGGATGCACTTGTTTGTCCTGGGTGATTAACCTAACAGCATTGGAAGGAGTCCCAGGTGAAACTACGGCAAACATCCCAGACATGAAAACGAACTTGAGGTCCAAGAGTGGTGCGGTAGCAAAGTATTGCACACCACTATTAGTGACACTCGCTCAAAATCTTTCACCTTTGCTCCTTTGTCTAATTCCTCCTATTACGTACATATGATTTTTTTGACAATGAAATAACGTATTCAAAGTGTTGTCAAAGAGAAAGCAAAATGATGCTCATCTGTGTACGTTCTTTAAGTGAAAATCGGTCTGATGTTGTCCACTTGATTGGATCTAAGGCTTTACAGAGTAAACCTCCAAGTTACTGTCACTGTTTCTGAATACGGGCGTCTTTGATGTGTGCCTCCATCACAAATGTAAACGCAAGGGCTGAAAATGCAGAAGATTCTACAAGATGAAATGGGAATACTTAATCAGTGGTCAGTTTATTAGCTCTGCCTACTCATTAGCACAAATAGCCAATCACGTGGCTACCAGTTAATATACAAGGCCAAGAGGATTACTTGCCGTTTAACCAAAACGCCCTCTCTAAGCCACTTTGACTGTGGTGCATCTTGGTGCCAGACATGGTGGGTCAACTTCCTTCCTGTGATTTTCACACGCTACAGCTTCTAAAGTTTACTGAATAAACAAAAAGTATTCAGATAATGAGAGAAGTCAGAGGAGAATGACCAGACAGAAAGGCCACAGATATTCCAATAAGAGCTCTTTCAGTCTACAGTGTGCAGAAGTTCTGCTCTTCTGACCTTGAAGTGGTGGGCTACAGCAGCAGAAGACCACGCTGGATCCCACTTAGAATAAGAAGACAAGGCTATATCTACTGATTTTGTACTGAATTCTGCCTCTCTAAGGGGAAACTAGTCTTCCATTTGGACATTCATGCCCTACCGCTGAGGAAAACGTGATGCTAGTCCTCCATCTGCTTAGTAAAGGTGTCCCTAATCGCTTCTTGTCCTGCGTTTGTCATTAGTCCTCCATCTGGTAAACTGTGAATGAAGGCCAAAGCTAATACCTCATGCAATGATTTGTGCTTTTTTTCTCTCTCCACAGAGGTAAAGATGACTCTGGTCCTCCATCTGGCAATTTGAATTTAGAAAAGTTCTGGCCCTTTTATTATTTGCTCCTTAAGAAAGCTTTTGTTTTATGTTCAATGGTCTCTGCTTTGTACTGTTACTGTTAAGGGAGCCCTTAATTGGGAAATCCATGCTTTGTGCAACAGTCTCAATACAGATAATGACACCTGTTATGTTAGGTAGATTGCCCAGAGGGGACTGGGTGGTCTCGTGGTCTGGAACCCCTACAGATTTTATTTTTTTCTCCAGCCGTCTGGAGTTTTTTTTTGTTTTTTCTGTCCACCCTGGCCATTGGACCTTACTTATTCTATGTTAATTAATGTTGACTTATGTTTATTTTTTATTGTGTCTTCTATTTTTCTATTCATTTTGTAAAGCACTTTGAGCTACATTTTTTGTATGAATATGTGCTATAGAAATAAATGTTGATTGATTGATTGACCTGATTGTGCTTTGTTTCTGGGAGGGGCTTGACCATCAAGTGGAAAAGATGGAGTGACATAATCCATAGATGTAAGAAAGAGCAGTGGTTTCATAATCACAAGCATGTTGTAATGAAATAAACTTCAGTTTCACAATGCTAGTCAGCGTCAAACTAGAATAGCACTCCAAGTCATAAATATAATAAAGTTACACAGAAGTAATACTCACATTACATACTTCCTACTCAAAAATATGTACGGTGTAAGAAATAAGTATGTCTTCTGTGCACAAGCTGTACAAAGCAATGCTCTACGAGCTACAAGGATTCAAATCTGATGCTGTTTTTCAAAGCTTTTTCCAAAGGCAAACATATAAAAAGGGAACAACAGATGTGGGACGAGAGCCCTGACAACTTCAAAAAGGGGAACAATCTCAAGGCAGAATGACTCATTCACATGAAAAAAGCCATTTAGGGAAGGAGAAACGGAAGGCGAAGCATTGCCTGTGTTAATCATACTTAAGAAGTTACAATCCTAACAAGCAAAACAACATTACAAGGAAATAATAATAACAACGGCAGCAAGCAGACTTCCAAAACTCAAAGCTGCCATATGACGGAACAATTCTTGACAGATTTATTTCACAAAAGGAGTTACACGTTTGTGACTCTACTTGATGAAATTCAAAATAAGCCGTCTCATTAGACGAGAGGCTTAATCAAAGGCAACCACTGGACTCTGATTAACCGGAGATTTAGAACTCATATTTGTCACATATTGCCTTATCTCTAACTGAGGTTCACTGATGATAAATGCTCTCAGTGCTTTCCATTAGCGGCACCGGTATTTTTAATGTATAAGATACAGAGTCATGCTCAAGTTTTCCTGCCTATGGAAACGTCATCTCAGATAACTGGCCGCTAATGGACAGATTTCCTCAGATTTGACAGTTCTGCATTTAGTGAGTGTCACAGTGCTCTGAGGCTGCACTTGGTGAGGTGTGCCATGCAAGAACAAAGTAGTTTGTGCGATTGTATTGTATCCTTTCACAGTTTTAAATACAAAGTTTATATTTCTAAAAAGGTACCATGGTAAAGCTGTGATTAGAGCTGCTTAACCATGGAGACCTGACGTGTCTGTGTGGAGTTTGCATGTTCTCCTTGGCTCTGCATGGCTTTTTCTCCTGGTTTGTTGCTTTTCCTACACACATCCCATATTCATACATATTAGGTTAGCTGCCAATTTTAAACCTGCCTTGTGTGATTTTTGGCTGTAGATGTGGACTTTCTCCCTGTGTCTGAGTTGATTTTCCTCCCACAGCCCTATAGACGTGTGTTAAGTTGACTGACAGATCTAAATTGGCTTAGTCAGAGTGTAGCTGAGTGCATGAGTGGGCCCCTGATATGAACAAACACATCTTTCTGCCACTGACTTCCTGATAGTTACATCCTCTAGGCTGCTCTTCTGTAAGATATTGCATGTTTAGGAAGGTGTTTTTTCAGCATGTAGGTGTATACAATATATCAAGCAGTCTTAAAAATAAATGAATAGATGAAACAGTATTTCATGGCTATGTGTGCATAAACAGAGTATTTTATTGTGACTGTGTATAACAGCACAGCTTGTGCTCCAGAAACTGCAAGAAACCCAGCCTTAGCTAATCGTAGCAGGCAAGCCAGGCAGGCTTCAGTAGATTCAAGATTCCAGACTTCCAATGGCCAGTCATTTCCTTTGGATGACAACATCTTTAGGTCATGGGAAAAATTATTTTTATAACGGCCATCTGAGCTACACAAGGCGCTTCTAAAGCCTGCTCAGTCATTTCCTCCCAAATACAAAAAAAAACAAAAAACTTTACCCCCACCATGTCACATTGCAGCTTTTCAGATTTAAAGACACAGTACCATTAATGAAACAAAAAAATAGCCTGCTGGCTAAGCAGCAAAAGTAGAAAGGAAGCAGGTCACCATACCCAAACAAATAGATTCATTTTGAAATAAAAAAGCTTAAACTGGTGATTCCCAACATGGGGCAATTTGATTTTTTAGGGGGGCAATTCGAGAATTTAGGTACGTTAAACAATTTATAAAATGAAAAAACAGAAATTCACTATTAGATAGATGTGAAAGGTGCTATATAATAGATAGACAGACAGACAGATAGAAAGATAGATAGTGAAAGGCTCCATATAATAGATAGATAGATGTGAACGGTGCAATATAATAGATAGATAGATAGATAGGTAGATAGATGGATAGACATGTGAAAGACTCTATATAATAGATAGATAGATAGATAGATAGATAGATGGATAGATAGATGTGAAAGGTGCAATATAATAGATAGACAGACAGACAGATAGAAAGATAGATAGTGAAAGGCACTATATAATAGATTGATAGATAGATGTGAAAGGTGCTATATAATATATAACGGATAGATATTTATGAAGGGCGTGTTAGATAGATAGGTAGATTGATGGATATACATGTGAATGACTCTATATAATAGATAGATAGATAGATAGATAGATAGATAGATAGATAGATAGATAGATAGATAGAACTTGATTTACCCTCATGAGGAAAGTTTTCTTTTTTACAGAAGCTCAAACACATTAGAAAATTACAAAAAAAAACCCTAAAACATATCTAACTATGCCAGTTGTAAACATTGGTTATCAAGCAGATGTCCATTTTATGGATGGCATTGGGATGCTGAAGTGAAAGTACCGCAGTGTTTTTCTTCCAACCAGGGCAGGCAGCTACACACAAGTCTATCAGTGAAACTCCCATCTCTGACCCTGTAACACAGTTGTACTGTAGCTTGACCCTTGTAAAACTCTTTGTTCAAGCATTTCCTATAAAACTGTACTGTATAAACTGAAGATCACTAACTCAGCTCAGTCACCACTACTGACTCCCTAAATTATGTTGATTAAGTCACTTCATCTATTTGTGCTGACATTGTAGAAATGCAGAGACAGTTATCCAGTGTAAAATGCCACACGCTCCCTAATGGCTATGGTGGAGGCCTAAACATCTTGAGATTATTTGTTCGATTGCCGCCTCTGACTCCCTGATGATCCTGTGAGAGTCACTTCACCTGCCTTTATTACACCTGTAAAAACAAAACTGTGTGCCTTTCATGTACTTTTGCTTGGTGCTCACCACTGTAAACAGCAATATGTGATACAGGATCTTTCATCAATCCCAGCCTCCAACACCCTTTTTAGCAGGAATGTCAAACTCAGATCCTGGAAGGCCACACATTTGCGTTTCAGTAATCAGTTGTTGCCTTGATTTTAATTGACTTACTTTTTAAGATGTTTATTTTTGCTTAACCAGCAGTCAAACAATCCTAAGATGTAAAGCTAGCCAACACATGGCCAGAACACCCAGGGGTCTCACACATTATTGCTTTCTCAGTCCAGTCAATCTTCTATTTAACTGTTAATGAGTCACGTGTATTTAACTCTATGGCTTGTTAGTTCTCTTATTCTGTCACACCAAATGTCTCAGAAACTATTTTCTTTTTTCTGAGATCACCGTTCAAATTTTATGTTGTGTTTAGCAGATCTCAGATCTTCACATATTTCTTTACTTTACTTTAATGTAACAGATATTGTATGATGGACACAGGTGCAAATGGGATCAAGTTAGTCAAGTCATCTTATGGCTCACTTTGCATCTCTTTAAAGGATGGGAAAGGTGCTATATAAATAAAATGTATTATTATTATTTAAAGAAAATTTTAAACAACAAATGGTTCACAATCTTAATTAGCAAGTCAATTAAAACTAAGTCAAAAAGTCTGTTCCACTAATAGCAGCAGCTGGCTAACAGATTAGTTGGAACAAAAACCTGGAGCTCTATATAATTTAATTTCATGTAATTTTAGTGCATTAAATCTTATGTTGTAAAGGCCTTTGTGACAATGTGTGCTGTGAAGGGTGCAATATAAACTGAAAACAAATTGATTTAAATGATTCACTTCAGTTACCAGTGTCCTCATCACAGAAATATATTAAAACAACTGAGCGATAGCAATCTACATGTACAGTATTTTAGCATGGTGCAACCTACAGAGAAGCACTATGTAAAATAAAGCTTAGCTTTCCAGCCTTCACTACTAACTTGATGGGAAACCCTGGCTGACCCCCTTGTTATGCTGCAAGTTAGCATTTCACAGCACTGGGCACAAGTGAAAATAAAATAACACCCCTACAATGTGCTAGTGGTCACCTTACAGAAATAAGGAGACATGTGCCCCTCAGCGGCTAAAGTGCCAGACTGCAGATTACAGGTTTTGGTCTGATCACAGTCCTTAACTCACTGTCAATACTCCAAATGTGCATACAAAGTACTTAATGGTACCCAGTACAGCAAATCACTGTATAAAATAAAGACTATATGTTCTACATCTGCCTTGCAGTTAGGAGACCCAGGTTCGCTTCCCGGGTCCTCCCTGCCTGCGTGGAGTTTGCATGTTCTCCCCGTGTCTGCGTGGGTTTCCTCCCACAGTCCAAAGACATGCAGGTTAGCGTTAGCAGGTCATTGGCGATTCTAAATTGTCCCTAGTGTGTGCCCTGCGGTGGGCTGGCGCCCTGCCCGGTGTTTGTTTCCTTCCTTGCATCCTGTGTTGGCTGGGATCGGCTCCAGCAGACCCCCGTGACCCAGTAGTTAGGATATAACAGGTTGGATAATGGATGGATGGATGTTCTACTTCTCTGACTAATGGTATATGCTAGAGCTCCAAATGTGAGGCACCAACACAGTCACTTTGCAATGGCTGTTGCTGTAAATCACTTCACATGCTGGTAAAAGCACATTTCCCATAAATAAGCACTGTCTGTTTTTCTTTCTACCTATGTCATTTTCTTCAACCATTCTACACTGGCAGTGACTCCAGGACTCCGCTAGTAGAAACCTGAAAATCTCTGAAACATCTGAATGGTGAACAACAAATCTTTTTCATTTGACATGTAAGCATTACAACTCTTAAAAGAGGTTGAAAAATGAAAATGTTTACGCTTATAGTCCTGTATATCCAGCACAATGAAATATTGCTTGGCTCCCTCCAATCAGTGACAGTGGCATAAAACCAACAACAGGCAATGAATATGAGCACCAGATTACATAAATAAGCACCTTTCATGATCATTTTGCCTGATGGGACATGTGTTGTTTCTTTTCACATTCCTTACCCGAGTGTTTGCCTTCTCTTTTTCATTTAATTTAATCCTTTCTCTCCATCTTTCTTCTGAGTGCTGAACAGCATATCTTTGAGTCTAGAAGGCACTGCCAAATGACAGGTGGTGACACTTCTGGGATAGGCTCCAGGTCTTCTGGAAAAAGTGGTTTTAGAAATGGATGGATTATTCATAATTACAGTTTTACTGAGGTGCAGTGCAGCAGTTCTTACAATACAGTAGACATGATATACTGATGTAGCATACTGTACTTATGCAAACGTCCAGACAAACCAATCGGTTCATTGACTTCTATTTGTAATGCTCGCCCATGGAAATAAATTAAGGTAAATAAAACACTAAGACTAATACAGTTTTACAATTTTTGAATGAGTTTTTGAAAAAAAAGGTTTTGTAGAGCAGTAATAGTGAATTTTATACCTTAACATGAGAAAGGCTCTTATGACTTGTAGTTTTTGTTGGGTTTTTTTCATAAAAATATTTCGGTTACATCTGCCTATGGCAGTTAGTTCTTCCATCCATCCATCCATTTTCTAACCCGCTGAATCCGAACACAGGGTCACGGGGGTCTGCTGGAGCCAATCCCAGCCAACACAGGGCACAAGGCAGGAACCAATCCTGGGCAGGGTGCCAACCCACTGCAGGACACACACAAACACACTCCAAGCACACACTAGGGCCAATTTAAAATCGCCAATCCACCTAACCTGCATGTCTTTGGATTGTGGGAGGAAACCGGAGTGCCCGGAGGAAACCCACGCAGACACGGGAGAACATGCAAACTCCACGCAGGGAGGACCCGGGAAGCGAACCCGGGTCTCCTAACTGCGAGGCAGCAGCGCCACCGTGCCGCCCTCCAGTTAGTTCTTCTCCTTTGCATTTAATTTACTTTATTCTTGACAGTTTCATTAATTTTTATTGGTTGAATGCATTAGACCCTTCACCATATTGGTCACGTTGAAATGACATTTGACAATATCTGATTTTCCTATATACCATTTCTCTCTTACTGAAGGTCTTTTTTATTTTACTCTCTTTACTATAAATGATTTCTTCCACTTATGCACACATCCAGTAACTTCTCATTTATTAGCCACTACTTTGCAATATTTTTTGCCTTTTCTCTTCTCTTCTCTAGCAACTTGTGTTGCTAAACAATCATTGCACCTTCCAAAAACAATATAAACAGTTTACTTCTTGTAGTTGATTTTGTTTCATTCCCAACACAGTAACACTTCTACAAATTTAATCTATATCCAAGTTTTCTTTAAGTATTAGTACCTTACCTTTCGACCTATCTTACATCCTAATTTTCTTATTTAGTTTTTATTCCTCAGATAACATTTGCCATTTGTTTTCTATTGTCTTCTACAACTCCTTATATCTGTCCTGTACTGCCCTCTAGTGGAGCAACAAAACTTGAGATTTAGAGTTCTGCTGCCCAAAGAAAAAATCAGGAGTGGTCTCCCCTCGACTTTCTCGTAGACTCAGATATGGGGATGGATATTTGAGGAGTAAACTGCAAGACAAGGATTAAGGTATCAACCCAATGGGAATGTTGAGGCACTAAGCCTGGTCTAATTTAAGGATTTGGAATTTTTTTTTAAATTATGTCTTTATGCCGAAACCCACCACCAGTGTGTGACTAGGCAAACGCCACTCAGTGAACAAGTGGAGGCCCAAGACTTGGAGCACCTGCAGCATTAACACTGCAGACTAAGGAAATACTCCCACTTAAAAAAAGATTTGATTGTTGTGTTTTACTTACCCCATGTAGTTCGTAGTGATAGCCGAGAGAAACGTTTAATATGATGCTTTCATGAAGAATGAAGTGAAAAAATCAGGAGTGGTCTCCCCTAGATTTTCGCATAGACTCCGATATGGGGATGGATATTTGAGGAGTGAACCGCAAGACAATGATTCTATTTTTATAATATGTACATTAAAGAACCATTAACAACAAATCAAATCAAAATAATAACATACTGAACAATTATTATTGCCCTGTGGTGGGCTGGCACCCTACCCGGAGTTTGTTCCTGCCTTGTGCCCTGAGCTGGCTGGGATGGGCTCCAGCAGACCCCCGTGACCCTTTGTTAGGATATAGCGGGTTGGAAAATGACTGACTGACTGACAATTATTATAAAAGTAAAGTTGAATAAACCGGACTTTGCAGCTTCATGAATAAAAGATAAAGTACCACTTCCGGTTAACGGAAATAGCCCAAAAGTTGACAGAAATCTACATTTTGTACCGAATACTTGTATGCAAAATTTGGTTGACTGAAATGAAAGCGTACTCAGGTCATCGTGTTTACATAAACACACACACAGACATAATTCCAAAAATGGTATTTTCAGACTCAGAGAGGTCTAAAACGATGAGATTCATCAAGACCTCGAGGTCAAAGTTTTGGACAATTACAATACTTTCCCTATACTTCATGCAAGAGAAAGTAAAAAAAGTTCTGCTAGGTTTAAACATTTTGCTCCAATTGACAGGCCATTCTCTTGGTTTGACGCTCTGGCATTTGCATACTGCTGAGACACACATTTTTTATTTCTTGTGAAAGTCCATCAGGGTAATTTCCTAAAACACTAATACAGGATGAGGTAACAATGGCAGTCAGAGTCACCTATTGCTTTGCACCTAACTGCTTTGCGGTTTTTTCTTGTGATCAAATTGTTACCGGATTAAGAAATGCAAAGAAGAAATAATCAATTACAAACCTCTCAAAGAACCAAAGGCTAGAAATCATAATAGTCAGAAAAATAAACAAAGAAAGCCCTGTGAGGAAGATTTTAAGAAATAGATGACTAAGACAGTGCCTGCTGGGCAGCTGTTAGGGAAGACCACAGCTCAACCACTGGGCTAAAAATAAAAGATTAAAGAATCAGTTCTTCCACATCACCAGTCACCAGACAGTCACATTCAAAATTCAAATCAAATTATGCTTACTGTAAGTGGTTATAGTACAGGGACATTTGCATTTGCACTTGTATTATCTGAGCACCTATGAAAACGGTCTGTGCTATTTGATTATGCTATCATCATGAGATAGATAGATAGATAGATACTTTATTAATCCCAAGGGGAAATTCCCACACTCCAGCAGCAGCATACTGATAATAAACAATATTAAATTAAAGAGTGATAACAATGCAGGTATAACAGACAGTAACTTTGTATAATGTTAACGTTTACCCCCCAGCTGGAATTGAAGAGTCGCATAGTGTGGGGTCTCCTCAGTCTGTCAGTGGGGCAGGATGGTGACAGCAGTCTGTCGCTGAAGCTGCTCCTCTGTCTGGAGATGATCCTGTTCAGTGGGGGCAGTGGATTCTCCATGAGTGACAGGAGTCTGCTCAGCGCCCGTCGCTCTGCCGCGGATGTCAAACTGTCCAGCTCCGTGCCTACAATAGAGCCTGCCTTCCTCACCAGTTTGTCCAGACGTGAGGTGTCCCTCTTCTTTATGCTGCCACCCCAGCACACCACCGCGTAGAAGAGGGCGCTCGCCACAACCGTCTGATAGAACATCTGCAGCATC
This sequence comes from Polypterus senegalus, assembly GCF_016835505.1. Taxonomy (NCBI): domain Eukaryota; kingdom Metazoa; phylum Chordata; class Cladistia; order Polypteriformes; family Polypteridae; genus Polypterus; species Polypterus senegalus. Next base: position 160,308,121 of record NC_053166.1, on the reverse strand, counting down.
TTATTGCAGATGTTGAAAGACGCCAGCCTTCTAAGGAAGTATAGTCGGCTCTGTCCTCTCTTGCACAGATCATCAGTATTGGCAGTCCAGTCCAGTTTATCATCCAGCTGCACTCCCAGGTATTTATAGGTCTGTACCCTCTGCACAGTCACCTCTGATCAACTCGACTTGATGTTTTCTTGGAGGAAACAAGTGGATAGGACTGGCGAGCTTTGTTGGGCTGAATGGCCTGTTCTCGTCTAGATTGTTCTAATGATGATCACGGGGTCCATGAGGGGCCTGGGCCTCCTAAAATCCACCACCAGCTCCTTGGTTTTGCTGGTGTTCAGGTGTAAGTGGTTTGAGTCGCACCATTTAACAAAGTCCTTCATTAGGTTCCTATCCTCCTCCTCCTGTCCACTCCTGATGCAACAACAACATTTATTTTTATATCACATTTTCATACAAAAAATGTAGCTCAAAGTGCTTTACATAATGAAGAATAGAAAAATAAGAGACACAGTAAGAAAATAAAATAAGTCAACATTAATTAACATAGAATAAGAGTAAGGTCCAATGGCCAGGGGACAGAAAAAACAAAAAAAAAACTCCAGACGGCCGGAGAAAAAAATAGTAAAAAAATATAATATTGCAGCCCACAATAGCAGTGTCGTCAGCGAACTTTTACACGTGTCAGGACTCCGAGTTGTATTGGAAGTCTGATGTATGTTGGCTGGACAGGACCAGAGAAAGTCCAGTCCCCTGTGGCGCTCCTGTGCTGCTGACCATAATGTCAGACCAGCAGTTCCTGAGACGCACATACTGAGGTCTGTCTGTCTGTAAGATAGTCCACGATCCATGCCACCAGGTATGAATCTACTTCCATCTCAGTCAGCTTGTCTCTAAGGAGCAGAGGTTGGATGGTGTTGAAGATGCTAGAGAAGTCCAGAAACATAATTCTTACAGCACCACTGCCTCTGTCCAAGTGGGACAGGGATCGGTGCAGCATATAAATGATGGCATCCTATGCTCCCACCTTCTCCTGGTATGCCAACTGCAGAGGGTCGAGGGCGTGGCGGACCTGTGGCCTCAAGTGGTGAAGCAGCAGCCGCTCCATGGTCTTCATCACATGTGACGTCAGAGCGACAGACCGGAAGTCATTCACCTCACTAGGACGTGCATTTACAACAGGTTTTTATCTGCTCAAGTGCATTCTGATCATAATTGGATCACCAAGAACAAATGTTAGTACCAGGTGTTAATGGAATTTCCAAAAATCAGTAGAAAGAAACATTGAAATCTTTCAGAAAGAGGCCAATGCAGCATTTGCAGCGAGCTCAAGGTAAAGATCCACTGTTGAAAAAAGTAAGAATAAGTAAGGAGAGGTCTACGAAGATAAATACATTGGAATGTTATCAGGGAATGGAGGAAAAAGCTTTGGAAACAAAGGAGCAGGAGGTGGTGAAACGGGGGGCAAACATGGAATATGTCGATACAAGCAGAGATACAAACTTATCTGAATTGGGAGAGATGGCTATGAGAGCATGTCTAAGGTTTGAAGGTACCCTAAAGAAGAGATCGAGTCATCTCTGAACAGGCTGTGCAGAAGCTGTGACAATCTTAGGTCAGCGTTTCCTCCATTCTGACCACCAGGAGGTTCCTGGCAAGCCAAAGAGCATCCTTTATACAGCATGCAGCCAGCTTTACATTATGGGGGACTGACTGCAATGACTACTAAATAGTATTCTCCCTGACAGAGGAGACCTGCAGAAGCACACATGGTGATGCTGCTTTCTACATTTAAGTTTTGTCACATCTGACTGATTGAGCGCTAAAACTGTGACAAGGAGTGGTAGTGACTTTTCCAGAAGAATAAAGAATGGGACAAAAAAAAAATTCCTCCGAAAGCAACTTCTCCCCACCATCCAAGAACAGTTTGGTGACCAACATGAAGGAGCTCCGGGACGTAAGGCAAAAGTGATAACTAAGCGGCTCGGGGAACAAAACATCACAATTCTGGGTCTATGGCCAGGAAACTCCCCACTGAGAACTTGTGGTCAATCCTCAAGATGTGGGTGGACAAACCAAAACCCACAAATTCTGATTATGCAAGAATGGGCTGCAATCAGTCAAGATTTGGCCCAGAAATTGATTGACAGCATGCCAGGGTGAATTGCAAAGGTCTTGAAAAAGAAATAAGGACCAACACTGCAAATATGGACTCTTTGCATAAATTTAATGGAATTGTCAATAAAAGCCTTTGAAACTTCTGAAATGCTAGTAATTCTACTTCAGTATACCATAGAAACATCTGATAAAAAGATCTAAAAACACTGAAGCAGCAAACTTGAAAACCAATCCTTGTGTCATTCTCAAAACTTTTGGCCATGACTGTAGTAGTACTTGAACATGGCCTTCTCATAACTTCACTGTAATCAAAATCCTGATACTCTGTATATCCAACTCATTATAATAACTATTCATGGTGGCTCTAAAACCTGTACTAACCCCTACTCTCTTCTGTTTCCTTTTCCGGTATCCTTTTGGTGGATACCATGATGTTCCAACAATGATGGATGGATTAAAAGCCAGAAGTCTGTATGACCATCAACATCAAGGGACTCCGTGAGAACCCTAACTACAAAGAGGACTATTTCATTTATGTTAGGTAGAATGCCCAGAAGGGACTAGGTGGTCCCGTGGCCTGGAACCCCTGCAGATTTTATTTTTTTCTCCAGCCGTCTGGAGTTTTTTTTTTGTTTTTTCTGTCCACCCTGGCCATCGGACCTTACTCCTTTTCTATGTTAACTAATGTTGTCTTATTTTAATTTCTTATTTTGTCTTTTATTTTTCTTTTCTTCATTATGTAAAGCACTTTGAACTACTTTTTGTATGAAAATCTGCTATAGAAATAAATGTTGTTGTTGTAGTAGTGGCCCATTCGAACCGTGCATTGATATTCTCCTAGTCAGTAAGTGACAGTGTTTGGTCATTGTCACATTGCTACTAATTTCACAGCAGAGGATGTAGGACACAAAATCGTGGGGTAGAGGGATACTTCCATTGGATTGGCCGGCCCAGCACTGTCTCAGCTGTGGAATGGCCAATAAGGGGGAGGCAGCTTGATGGCTGAGGTCTCCAGGACTCTAAACAATTTCAAATTCTATTATATAATATCATCTACTGTTAAATTCTGCACTGTACTTGTAATATTTTTATTTTACTATTATATTGTATTGAGGATTACTATTGAGTATTTACCCTCCTTTATTTGACACCCACTGCATGTCCAACCTACCTGGAAAGGGGTCTGTCTCTCTTTGAACTGCCTTTTCCAAGCTTTCTTCCATCTTTTTCCCTACTAGGGTTTTTTTTGGGAGTTTTTCCATGTCTTCTTCTGGAGTCAAGGCTGGAGGGCTGTCAAGAGGCAGGGCCTGTTAAAGCCCATTGTGGCCCTTCTTGTGTGATTTTGGGCTACACAAAAATAAATTGTATTGTGTCTGCTATTACTGACGTTAAGAGAAAGAAAAGAAGGTGGAGACTCATCAGACCTGTTGATCCAAAGCAGTGAAGGAAAGGCGAGTGTAACATTCTCGTGAGTAGCAGACCTACATGATGAGATGATGCATTTTAAAATGTCCTTGCATGTCTTCCTTGCGTTTTGATGACCTGCTGCGCCATATTCAGCGCTCCAGTACCCACATAACCAGCCTGACCGTTTTGCATACACGTCCGCCTTGCGTGTCTCCAAATCTGACGTCATTTTCGCCGTGCGTCAATCGCGCACATCGCTAAGTGCAAACTAGGCTTTGGGCAACACACCGACATCGTAAAGAACAGGAACTCGCGACTCAATGCCGGGTTGAGGTTGAGGTCTAGAAGGTACGGTGGGAGAGAGTGGTTGGTTAAATAAGTGAAGAATCCGCGGAGACGTTGGGTTTCTCGATATACATCATCGATTCCCTTCCACTGAACAAATAACAGCAAAACTGGATAGAGTCGTACTGGAGATGCGACATTAGTCCAGAGGTGAGGGCCGAGCTGCGTTTGCGATCGTGACGAGTAATCACGAATGAGGACATGCCGCGCCGAGCCTTGCACAAATGGCAATCACTGGGGTTTTAAAGACGTTCTCGTGGGGCATTCTTAGGCAAGTCGCACAGTTGGTCAAGCAGAGTGAACCGTGAGCTTGTATTCAGTAAAACAATAAATACCGAAGTTCGTGAGGGGTCTGGACTGCTTTACCCGTGCGAGAGGACCCCTGCCTCATTCATCTCGTTTACTGTTCCCATTTACACTTCCTTTCAGTCCCAACCGTTTTACAATATCACTGTGTCCCCCACCACACTCACATTCTTATACACGAGTTACAAGAACGGGAAAGGCCCCTATAAGTAAACCGTCCGTTATTATTAGTTTATCACTCACCTTGCCCCATTATCCTTCACCATTGGTGTTTTAGCGAGCTTGCAGACCTTGAGGCTCATGCGCTCACTTTTCCGCTTATTTATTTATTTTTGTCTTTCAGATCTCCCATCTTAAGACTCCCGTTCTGCGTGTTGTCACTCGCGTGTACTTAAAGCCCCGACTGGCTGCTCGTCTCGGTCCACAGCGGGATCCGCACTGGGTTTTCCCGCCTTGTTTGCTTGGCGCCAATTAGCGGCGGGCGGAGCGAGAGGCGGAAGGCGGGAGGCGCGCGACACCTCGAAGAAGGCAGTTGAAGCTTACACGGCGTGCGGTGCGGTGAGTACTCTCTCCTTAACGGGAACCAAATGAACTTCATATGCAATGTCATTTTCCATGTCCAATGTTATATCACCTAGCGACTCGAACCAAAAAAAAAAAGCTTGAAAAATGGACTGGAATTAGTCTTTTGAAACCGTGTGTTTATTTAAAAGCTGCAGGGTGCCAGGGGCCCGTACGACAGTAAGGTATCAACCCAACGGGGATGTTGAGGCACTTTCCTAACCCCGGACTAATTTAAAGATTTGGAATTTTTTTTAAGTCATGTCTTTATGCTGAAACCCACCACCAGTGGTCGATTAGGCAAGCGCTGCTTAGCGAACGAGTTGAGGCCCTAGATTTGGAGAACTTGCAGCATTAATACTGTAGACTTAAAAAAAAGATTTGATTATTGTGTTTTACTTACTCCATGTACTGTTGTTCGTAGTGATGGCCGAGAGAAACGTTTAATATGATGTTTTTATGCCGAATGGAGAAGAAGATGCAGAATGGAGAGAAAAAAGTTGTATATGATAAAAGCCAACGTGACTACTACTGTATAATGGGAAATAAATGTGGAAATCGAAAAAGGTCTATGGTAATAAGAAAAAACAATCTCATGTTACTCGCGTCATATACGAGGTGAGGCAGAAAAGTAATGAGACTGATTTTTTTATTTACCAAAGTTTTTATTTTTTTCAAACATCAATGTTATCCCCTTCAAAGCAGTTCCCTTGGGTAGCTACACACCGATGGAGACGTTGTTCCCACTGTTGGTAGCAGCGCTGGAAGTCTTCAACCGGTATGGTCTTCAGCATGTCCGTTACACTCTTTTGGATGTTTTCTAAAGTCCCGAAATGACGTCCTTTGAGGACATTTTTCAGTTTAGGAAAAAGGAAAAAGTCACATGGACTGAGGTCAGGTGAATAAGGGGGCTGGGGAACCACAGGAATGCCTTTTGAGGTCAAAAATTCTGTTATGGAGAGAGAGGGCAGACCTTTCGCATGTGCAAATGTTCAGTCAAAATTTGATGAATGGTAAATCTGTTCAAATTTAATTGTTCACTCAACATTCTTAATGTTAAACGACAGTCTGATCTCACAAGAGTGTTCACACGTTCGATGTTTTCATTGGTTTTCGAAGTTGAAGTCCTCCCTGAACGGTGTTCATCTTCAACGTGTTTTCTGCCTTCCAAAAATGATTTGTGCCAGCGAAAACTTGGCTCGGGGTAAAGAATGTTCCCCATAGGCCTGTTTTAACTTTTCAAACGTCACACTTGCCGTTTAATGGCACAACGTTGCTCCAAATTCCGCTGTTCCATTTTGCGTGACGCACAACCAAAAACACAACTTCGCTAATAGCAGTCACAAAAATCACGTAGTTAACGGAAGGAGTTGAAACTCGCACTGAGCTATGGGAGGGTACTGATACACGTGCTCTATCAAGGACAACAGCGCAGCGTTGCCAGATTGCTTGCAAAGTTGCCAGTCTCATTACTTTTCTGCCGCACCTCGTACAGTCGTGGCCCAAAGTTTTGAGAATAACCAAAGTGTTGGTTTTCACAAAGTGTGCTGCTTCAGTATTTTTAGATATTTTTGTCCTATGTTTCTATGGGATACTGAAGTAGAATTACAAGCAGTTCAGAAGTTTCAAAGGCTTTTATTGACAACGACATGAAGTTTATGCAAAGAGTCCATATCTGCAATGACTAATATGGAGCTGCTCTTGAACCTCGGCGCTTTCACTTCACAGTAACAGCAGTTACAGCTCACTGGTACTCTAAGACTTGTGGCAGAGGTGGTATCCTGTGAAAGTGCCACATTTGATGTCACTGAGGTCTCGAGTACGGCCAGCCAGTGTTTGTCAATAGAGATGGCACGGCTCTCTGCTTGATTCCTGATTTGATGCATCTGTTAACAAAGAGAGACCCAAACTAAATAATTTGGAGGGGTGTCCACATACTTGCAGCCATATGGTGTGCATAGAATCATTTTTATTAGGTTCTTATTCACATATACAGTCGTGGCCAGAAGTTTAGAGAATAACCCAAGTTTTGATTTTCACAAAGTTTGCTGCTTCAGTGTTTTTAGATCTTTTTGTTATATGTTTCTATGGGATACTGAAGTAAATGACAAGCAGTTCAGAAGTTTCAGATTACATGAAGGCTATGCAAAGAGTGCATATTTGCAGTGTTGGCTCTTCTTACTTTTTCAGAATCTCTGCAATTCACTCTGGCAGGCTGTCTGTCAATCAACTTCTGGGCCCAATCCTGACTGATGGCAGGCCATCCTTGCAGAATCAATGGTTGGAGTTTGTCAGAATTTGTGGGTTTTTGTTTGTCCACCCACCTCTTGAGGATTGCCAACAAGTTCTCAATGTGATCAAGGTATTGGGAGTTTCCTGGCCATGGACTCCAAATGTCAATGTTTTGTTCCCTGAGCCACTTAGTTGTCACTTTTGCCTTATGGCCCGGTGCACCGCCATGCTGGAAAGGGCATTGTTGATCACCAAACTATTTTTGGATGGTTGGGAGAAGTTGCAATTGGAGGATGTTTTGGTCCCATTCTTTATTCATTGCTGTGTTCTTAGGCCACTGCCTTGGCTGAGAGCTTGAATTGTAGAAATAAGGAGTCCACTGTAGCATACACCTGTGCTTCAAAGCATTTCAGGATAGTGTCAGCTATTGAATGACATTAGGAAACCAAATTGTAGATTCTGTCCTCCCATTGATCCTCTGTGTAACTGTGAGCGGATCACTTCACCATCTAGTGGTCACATTATGTAAAGAGCTGTGCTAAACTTTTAGAATACAAACTTACTGTGAGACCTGTACCTATGTTTTGCTTTTGATTGATTATTTCTATAAATGGTGCTATATCAAGACACACGGGTGTCCGGTCTTTACCTACCACTAAATGATTCTATTAGTGACTTGGTTGCAAGTCACTTCATCCAGCAAATTAAACACAGAAATCTATGAGCAATTGTGCTGTTCCTATGAAGCACCGTAAGACAGTGCTGACAAGAGTAACCATTATATAAAAGCAAAAGTTCCCTTATCAGTTTCTAGTAGTGATGGACTATGTGACCCTGAGCAACTCACCTCACCTGTAATTGTCCCATCTGTAGAGGGACAACAATTATATTTTAAATTAGCCAGGGATTTTTTTTACAGTTTGTTGTTATGCATCATGATGTCATTAGTGTAGAAGCTGCTTTCTACAGTCTTTGTGTCATGCCTAGAAGCTTGTATTTGTATTATTAATTACTTAAGAAAATGTATTATAGTAGACCTTGCTTTGAAATGTAGTATTTTACACAATTATTGATTAATTCCAAATTGTAGATAGGAAAACCATTGAAGAGTTACTTGCAGTAATGAAGGCGTGGAAAAGCAATTCTGTATTAGGAGATGACAGATGAATAGAGATTCCTAGGCAGCAAGGCTGGTATAATTTTGTACATTACACGATAGATAAACTGATACAATATTAAACAAGAAAATAAAACTTCTGAAGGCTTTTTGTTAAACATTATGTGGATTGTGTTCAGTGCACAATATGTATTCATCATATGGACTGCACATGTACTTCTCTGTCCTCTTTAGGTTGACATTTGCCCTATGTTCTAATTAACTTGCTGTTCTTTCTCTCATCCTCCAGTCGCAGTCAGTTCCTATGTCCCTTTGACTAAATAAAGCATTAATAAAGCTTTATACTTGGTTTATTTCATCTGACCCCCTGGAGTAAATGAAATCTTTTATCTTCAGCTTCTGTAACTCATATCAGCTTCATACTGACCTTTTGTGGCCCAGGCTTCACCTTAACGTATTGAAAGCATTAAGCGACAACTTTTTATTTTGCATTTCTTTTCATTACAGAACTAAAAAGCACATGTAATACTGAAAATGGTGTGTGAGTTTATCAGTCTTTGTGCTTGATTAGCTTTTTTCTCCAATGCTTTGAAATGAATAAAATGGATTAAAGCCCTGCATAAAATTAGGCAAACAAAGAAAAACATCCATCCACTTCCTGAACCTGCTTTCAGAGGAGAAGAAAACAAAAATTCTGCTAATCAGCATACCTGTAAAAAAAATACACTGCAGACGCCCTGAGAGATCTAACAGACAAAGTAATGGCCTGCACAAAGTGCTACACCTAGATTAGTTGGTCTGTTGCACAATTGTTGAAGGCTTCTATTTTCATATTAGGGTGAATATTAAAATCACCCATAAGTACAATATGAATATTATTAATTATTTCTATAATTTGAGCTCTTGCAGATAAGGTGGTATACGCATTGTTACATAAAAATGAAATGTCACCCCTACACCTTAGCTTTTGGTAAGGGCTCTTCTTTCTGTTGTTTGTTTATATTTTATAGAGATGTCTACGGTGAACTCTACACTAAAACAATGGTTTTCCTATTCAATCCTGACGGCCTGACCGTAACTGCAGCTTCTCATCCCAACCAATTTCTTCTTTTACTTGGACTCTCCTATATTAAACAAGTAAGCTATTAATTCTGAGGTTTTTTTTTGTATCAATCCAGACTTTTGCAATGTTTAAGGAATGAAGCAGGAATTTGTGTGTAAAATACATAAGAATTCATTTTTATACGTGTTTTTTTTTTTTTTTTTTTTATGGTTATTTATGCCATTATTTACTAACCAGTAATAGCACACTGCGCGATAACGGACGGTGAATGCACTTCACTTGAACATTGCTAGTTTTCCTACTCCTTCTCTGTACATTTAGCATTCGTTTGCTCAGAGGTTGATGTGCTTGCTGCTTCCTGAGCAGCTCTTCTTTTCTCCACACTAGCCTCAAGAATGATTTTTAAGATATGAAGAGGTAGGGGAAGTGACTGCGAAGGTGGTAGGGATGAGAACGGCACCCGTATGCATGCACCGCACGGGCACCCTGCTGCCGAGAGTTGATTCTACAATAAAATAAAATCAAAATAAAAAGAGGAATAACATGGGAGGTCAATCATCACCCCTAAAGCTTATAGTAGACATCACGTAGTATATGTGTACCAAATTTCAGGTCAATAGTTCAAAAGGTTTGTGAGCTACAGGTGATTTAAAATCCTGGATGGACAAACGGACAGCCACAGTAGCGTATTATATAAGAAGATAAGCATACAAGTGGGTAACACTAGAATAGCCGCCCTTTAGCATTCAGTGTTGTTTACACTGACGTCCGCTATGCTTGTCATTATTTGCCATCACTTGGATACAGTCAAGAGAGCCAACTCCACTAAAAAAATGAATTAAAATAAAAGTTAAGAATCCAGAAATATGTCAGAAGTATATGTTTCTTATAAATGTAAATCAAACACTAATGCACTTTTCTGAATGCAGAATAAGAGAAGAAATAAAAAGGGCAGTTCATTAAACAAGAGATCAATTCAAGGGAAATAATGATCCACTGATTATGAAAATGTTTGGAACAAAAACCTGCACCCACAGGAGGCTCCCAGGACTGAACTTGACCAGAGTGCTAAAGCATTTCACAGGTAAAATACAATTGTGTGTTTAGTTCTATAATGTGACCACTGACAAGTGAAGTTGCTGTCTTAGGATAACACTGGATAACTGAATCTGTGACACTGTAGTTGCTCAGGCACTAGGAGACCACAGTCATTAAACAGATTTTACAGAAAAACACACATTGAGGCAGTTTGTTTGTTTCAACCACATATGCATATAGCACACAGTTCTTAATAATTGTAAGCTATAAGCAGATAAATGGAGCATGCTATGATATTTGTGTGAAACAACTGACACGATTTATCACCATTTTAATAATAATAATAATTACTGAACATTTGGTGATGTAGATTTGTGTAAGAAACCTCCATTTTTTCATGACAGAATCCAGTATGATTATTTCATTGCATACTTGGGTGGTTAGAGATGTACTTGAGAGTCAGACTGCTGCTGTCTGTTCTGCAAGACAAATGTTCTACAAATCGTGACCAAGCTAGAGACTGATACCAGCTCCTTGAAACTGTGAAGCAAAAGTACTGATCGTTGTCCCAGCAATGATACCCACACTTCAGTCCATGTAATTTATTTTTTCTTTAATGAATTGATTTTTTTTTCTCAAACCTAATTGTAGTAATACTCAGTTGTGGACAAAGGAAACCTTTATCAGCTGTGAGGAGCTCAAGGTCTGAACCAACCCAAAATCAGGTGTCTATTAACACAAGATATACTGTATATAAGACAAGTTCTGGGTATTGTATTGTATTGACCCCCTTCTTTTTGACACCCACTGCACGCCCAACCTACCTGCTAAGGGGTCTCTCTTTGAACTGCCTTTCCCAAGGTTTCTTCCGTTTTCCCTACAAGGTTTCTTGGGAGTTTTTACTTGTCTTCTTAGAGAGTCAAGGCTGGGGGGCTGTCGAGGTAGGGCCTGTTAAAGCCCATTGCGGTACTTTCTGTGTGATTTTGGTCTATACAAAAATAAATTGTATGTATGTAATAATAATGATGGTTACATTTTATATAGTGCTTTTGTAACTACTTAAAGCCATTTACATAGACGAGAGAGGAACTACTTCAACCACCATTTATGTGCAGCATCCACCTTTTGTGCAAATATGCTCACCACACATTAGCTATGAGGGGGTGAAGGGGTGATCGAGATGGCCAGTTAGAGACAAGAGATGATACGAAGGCCTGAGTGGATGAGGTCATGATGGGCATTGTTTTGACAGATTTGTTAACACTCTCATACTTACTTCTGATGTCAACCTGACCTGTTTGGAATATTTAAGGGGAAAAAATGATTGCCTACACCATACATACACAAACGCATGGAGGACAAGCAAATTCCGATACAGATACTGATTGGTGTGTGATTTGACATATAATAAAATGTAATAAGACAATTGAATTTAGTTTTTCTTTTTCTTTCATTTTTATTTGATTTAAAAAGACAAGTGGCATCACCTTTACATATAGTTTAAAAGACCAGGATAAATCCAGGTACCTTTTGTGCAGGTACCGTCCACGTTGTAGATGAGAAACTTCATTTGTTAATGAATTTGTGATTTTCATGGACATTTGGATAGAAAATGACTACTTCAAAAAAATGTAATTTAAAATTTGTTTGTATGTATATTTTTTATAATTTGACTATCTTCTCATATAACTTTAATTATGTTTTATGTCTAACATATTCTAAAAGTAATTACAAGAAGTATTAGCATAGACTGTTAAAAATAACTAAGATGGATAAATTAGATACAGTATATGTTAGTGAACAAAGTTAATGATTATAAAATGTTGTTTACAAAATAATCTTAAACAGTGTCTTGCAGAAAAATGTTAGTAGTCTGAAATCATGAATAATTTGAATAATTCCCACGCTGAATCATTTAAAATAGTTTGTATAAAAAGATTAGATTAATATTAGTCATTTGCAACAAAAGAAAACAAATCCTAAATGGCAGGCAGCCTTATTTTACTGAAGCATAGTGACTGGCAGGTAAGGTGCTCTTTAAGTCTATCATCTCTCACATCTTTGTACATTTTGGGAAAGTGTTTTTCATTTGCAACATAAACACATTTTTAAAGCTTATTTAATGGAAATAACAAGATAAATATGGGAAAGAGTATTTCAACAATAAATATTTTTACTTCAGGAGTGATTGACAACAGTCTGCTATCCTGAGAGAAGGACTAAATTAGAGCAGCATGGGCAAAGGAGGCCACACCATTATTATTATTATTATTATTATTACAGCATATGACTAAAAAAAAGTAAAACAAAGAAGATGACATAAAACAAATACCATAACATGTATAAGAGCAGGCACTGAATTTTTGATTAGAATATTTGTATTGAGCTCTTAAAGTTTATTTTGTCTCAATAACAGTATGTATGTAATTGTAAAATCAAAGAGACTAAGAATGAACTGAAATGTGTATAGACTGCCCACAAATATAATATTTAAAGAAATATAAATGTTTATAGTTTTTATGCTTAAATGTAATGTTACCAGCATATAGCAGCACGTATACTCTATCATGGTGTACACAAGTCTGGCATTGACTAACAGAAGTTCACACTGCAGTTCTTGTAAAACATTTCTTTACTGAGGAGGCAGCCTACCGCTCAGCAATTACTGGGTTGCTTTTCCAATTTAGCCAGTATAACATTTACGAATATCTTAGAAACATCAGGCTGCTTCTCATATACTCAACCAGAGCATGTATCTGTCTCATCTCGGCAGCTGTAAAGAGAGACCTTTGTTTCAGTTAGCTTTTTTTTGAAGGGGTACGTTGATAACGTCAGGCTATTTTTACCTTAAGTGGTGTCAGCGACCTACTTATTTGAAATGGAGCTAAAGCAGGTACAGCAGGAGCCCTGGGCATTTTGTTTATTGCAGATTTGCCTTTTAACACATGAGGGTAATAGTAAAAATATGACATATAAACTTTCTACGTATATGCACTTCATTTAAAATAAAAATCTATAGGCTTTCCTTGTAGGGCTATGCTATAACTACTAACTATTGTAAAATTGAAAGCTTTGTGAGTCAGTAAAATAAACATATCTTTTCGGTCGTCATGTGTTCCTTGAAAGGAAGTTAGCTAGCCTAAAGTGTGTATTGAGAAGTACAACAATCACATAACATGGTATTGTTTGATGGTGTTTTACTAGTCTACTTGTTAGCCCCCGTTACTGATCATCCCTAACAGATGGCTCACCTCAACCTTTAGCTCTTGTGCCAGCTTGTGCACATCAAGCCCCATTCCTATTAAAACCTGTGACAAGCTAATTTCTTGTCCTGATCTTTGGTCAACCAGGGGAGGGCAGGTTGGGTTGCATTGAGGCCACTGGCAGTTATCAATGAGGTGGAAGGGGCATCCTCTGATGGGTGTCTTGTTGTTCTTGGTGGCTTCTTGAAGGCTTTTATCCCAACACTGCAGTGCTCTGTTGAGAGATGTGCCCTTAACTTGAAAATCCATCCAGTTGCTGAACAAAAAAAAAAAAGAGTGTTAATTTTACTTTGGAACTCTCTCTATTATAAAAGAAAATCTGTAGATGAGACTATTGCCAAGAAATATTTTCAAGTCCCGCTGTCCTTTAAACCATTTCCTGTTAACGGCCCACGCCGGCGGTCCTCTCACCTCTCATTCGTGTGAATGCTTTTGTCATCACAGTTCCTGTGCTTTCAGCTCTTATAAATTTTTACATTTTCCTCACTTTAAGTTCCCAATAAAAGAAGACTTAGTATGTCCAAATCCTTTTGAAAAATTTCATCCCAAAGGGTTATCAACAGAAGAAATGAGTACACGGGCAATCCTAGCACCGAGAAATGATGAAGTCAGACGAATTAACACGAAAATAGTCCATCACTTACACTGCAAATTGGTTAAATGCGTATCAATAGACTGTGCTGAAACAGTTGGTGGTGATGGTGCGGAAGATGAAAACATCAACTTAACAATATCACAAAGAATATCTACAACCGTTAACACCGTCCACTCTGCCAGAGCACGAATTACTGTTGAATCATAATGTTATTGTGTAATTTATGTCTGAGTGATGGGCTGTGCAATAGGACAAGATTAGTTGTATTCAAAATCGGTCCAACATTTCTAACATGTAAAATTTTAATGGGCGACAAAAAGGTAATGTAGTCCATCTAACATTAGACACCAAAGGAGATCTTGATATGACATTCATATTAAAACGTTTTCAGTTTCCCGTTAGAATAGCTTTTACAAAGACAATTAACAAATCACAGGGACAAACATTTGAAAAAGTCGGTTTAATTATTAGAGAGAAAGAAACGAAATTCACTCCCGGGCAGATATACATTGTGTAGTCACGATGTAACTCCAAACACGGAATCAAAATTCAATGCAATATTGACAAAAAATAATTCCAAATATTGTTTTTACTGAAGTTTTACAGTAAAAGTGAAAGTTTTTAAAAAGTATTTGTGTGTTAATTTCAAAGCCAAACAGAACGAAAACGTATAACGCAATGAATACCACTAACGCAAAATGAAACATAATTTTCTTTAAATTTATTATGTTTTACTATTTTTTACTACAGTTAATTACTCGCTAGTTAGGTCTCTTATGCATATGTAACAATTCCCATGAAAATAACAATCTGTTGAAATTGTACATCCGCTTTGCCATACGTACAAACCACCTCTCATTCTACAGCAGTGGCGTCTCTATTCAAGTCTTTCGATTTGAACTTTTGAAGGTGAACCCTATAATTCAATGTTTTGGGCTTTTGCATCAGTGATCTCATGTTTTCCATTGCTATCCACAGTTCATATAAATCTGTTTCTCTGCATTGTTAATTTGATATGTTAACAGAAGCTATTCAGGAAAAAGTACAAAACCAAAATATTGCAAACAATTCATTTATAAAGTAACCTAACCAATGCAGTTTAATACAGGGGTGTAGTGGACTGGAGCCTATTCCAGCGGCACTGGGTACAAAGCAGGAACCAGTTCCAGGGTCCATTCACTTGCACATGGCTAATTATGTGCCATCAGTTAAAATAAAAGTCACATTTTTGTTCCATAGAAGGAAACAAGAGTACCCAGAGAAAACCATAAAAGACAAAGGGAGAAAATGCAAATTCCACTTACAGTGTTGAGGTAAGGATTTGAGCCTGAGCCTTTGGGATTGTGAGGTAGCTCTGCTAACCACTGTGCCCTCTTAAATTAATTTAAATGTTTGATAATAAAAGAAAAAAATAGACCACCATTGGCAAAATGCATGTTGCTCTGATTTTCATACAAAAGTGAAACACATTGTATCTTTGTCTGCAGAATAAACAAAAGTGTGATTTTTTTTTTTTAAGCTAAATCTTAAAAACCAGCCACACATTTAAAAAAAAAAAAAAACGTATAACAAAACACTATGACTGCAGACACAACTCCTGCACAAGCGATGTCATTGTTCATTGGTGTTCATTCAGCTGTGCACTGCGCAGTGCCTTGCAAAAGTGGTCAGCCAGTTCTCTGATTTTACTGAATAACAGATCTTTTAGTGATATTTTGTTATTTGTGATATTATTTCAAACCTCTAAAATTAATTATTACTAAGTTTTTTGTAAAATCAATCTTAAGAAGGTAATAGGGGACTGTGCTGTTTGCATAAACAGTCAATCACTTTGTTTTAGAAGTTCAAAGTTTTCACAGATAAAAACAATTGCCTAATGAGGCCTTATTAAACAGAGAACCATTAAAATAACTGGTACATACTGTGAGTAAGAAACTCTACAAATTATTAAAATGTGCGGCCTAAATAAAGTATATTCCTTTTTTATTTCTAAAATTTCTTTGTACCATAAATGAGTGTCACATTAAAAAAATGAGGTTCAGAGCTTTGTAATACAAATCAGAATAAACGTGCGAGGCATCTGTATTAACGTGTGAAAAGGATATGTTTATTGGATTTGTATTCTGTATAAAAACACTTGAGTATGCTGTGTGTGCAAGGTTTTCAGCAACCATTTATGTTATTCAAAATGTCAACGAAAGTACAAGCTTCATCATCTGGAAGACATTACAGAACTAGAAAATTCTAGTATAAAATTCTAACTGAGAAGAATGGCAAACTGGTAAGTGCAAATCATAGCCATGTTTTGACAGATAGTAGGTTCTGAGATAAATGGCCAGACAAACAGTGAGATGAGCTCATATTAAAAGGATGAAGAGGCATATATCTTTTACAGCAGTAAGGAAGACATTCTGGGTATGTTACCTTTTAGTAATCAATGTGTGAGACAGGCACGAAGGAGCAAAGGCTGCCCTGTAAAACAAGAAGCACACATTATCCACAGCAAAGACCTTCAGACAGTAGATGATGTTTGTCAAGGTTTCCCCACAACAGTCGCATCAATAAAATTGAAAGGGAGCACAAGACCTAATAATACTCACTGCACGTCCCGTAATGAATTCTTTAGTTCTCTGCCTAAATTCTGGATAGATGTCCACTGATGCTCTGTCAAGGACTGACTTCCAAAGTTTATGTTTTCAACTCTTAGCTGTTCTTCATCAAAAAGCCATTGAACAACAAAAACTGGAGCTGTAATGTATATTTACGGTAAAGTGACAAAGGTGTAGCATTACATCTTTACAATTTGAGGAAAAATTACAATTATAATCATGGATCACTTTGCATTTATTTTTAAACACATGTTTGGGAGCAATAACATCTTATGCACTTCAAATATATGCTTTACTGATATCTTACATTTTATAGACGAGTACAGCTTGTGCCCCAGGAAACACTGCCATTCTTCTCCTTTTTTGAACTGTTGCCGACACTTTTCTGGGACGATTCCATTCCATAATCTGCAGAGATAAAATTGTAAGGCAGTCATTGTTAAACTGAGTACTGGCCAATTTTTGTCTTCACTTCAGCTGCTCATTACATTAGACGCTGAGTTTCATTCTTACACTTTACCATCTGTGATCTGCCCTTGGGTGTGCTTTAATTTTCTTCAAGTTTAGCTAGGAATATTTTCTTGCTGTACTGCTTTTTTTTTAACAGGAAGAGTCATTTCTATCCATTATCTGCATGAGCAAAGAGTTAGCCAGTCACAGAAGCATGGATACCATGCAGAAATCAATGTATGCTGACTGGTAGCAGTAGATAAGACATACTCTCCATACAATCCTTTTCTGGACCCACCTCTTGTGTTATGGGGACATGGGAAGTTGGAGGTGAGGCAGAAATCAAACTCTGTAGCAATGGGTGAAAGAAAGGAACACATTTCTAAGGGAAGAACAGCCCATCATGGGAAATGTGTATGTTATGGGACAAGTGAGGTTGTCAATTAACTTAACAAAACAGATCTTTAGAATGTGGGAGAAATCGAAGCAAATGGAGTCTGACATGGAAAGGACAATCAAAAACAGCACAGAATGGTAAGGCAGCCACCTTATTCACTGTACCACCATGTTTTTACTTCTATGTAAATGGAAGTTTGGTGATGGGGTCAAAAATTCGAGTGAAGTTTAGATTCGGATTCTACAGCGTTCAAAATGGCAAGAATCATTGTACAATGATAACTTAAAAAAAAATGGTCAATTTTCTTCAAACAAGTTGTAGGATGTCTTGGCTTGTTGCTTTTGGTCCAGAACGTATCCCCATATGCTTCAAAATCTGTTTGACTTGTCCCAAGACAACTTCCACAAAAATTGTTTAATTTAACCAAGATATTTGCTGTCTGCTCCGTTTACTCAAGGAATCAGGCCTAAAATGCACAACTTATTTATTGTAAATATATATTATATGCATGTGCAGACATTTATATGCGAAGATTGTTGACAGCTTGTTAGACCTGCCAGAGCATCTGAGTGATGATAAAGAGAATGAAATGAACACAAACACACACACACACACACACACCTAGATATGTAAAGGTCGACTGCATTGGCATTAAGCCACCTCCGTACCATTCTGTCTATCTTTGCAGCTTATTTACTTCATTTTACCCAACATGCTTAATTTCAAACTAAATACTAATTAAGTCGTCCCCTCGATTTGAGTTCCTGTTCATTTTACTCTACATTTATTTGCAACTCATATAATACAAATATTATATAAGCTAACTACCTGTGCTACCAGTCTAAGACAGGTTGAAATCTAAGTAATCAACACAGACCTCCACATTAACGTTTGCGGTGCACCATACAATGCATATGTCCCTGTTATGTGCCATTTGATATGGGATTCGTTAAAGCAGTGTTTTTTTTTTAATGTTTAATGTATGTTGGAATGGCAAATGCAATACTTTTCATTACTAAAAATGTTTGTGATGCGCCATCTTTTGGAATGACAGAGACCACCGGACAGGGAGACAGACAGACTCACAGACACTTGACCTTTTATTAAAGTAGATGTGCTTGATTGTAAATTGTTGTTCAGTGCAATTAGCTGTATTGTAAACTCTTGTGTTGAATGATTTCCTGCACGTATCACTAAAGTGTAATTTACATGAAAGTTATTAAATACAGCCAAGGTGAGATTGTTTTTATAGTTTAGCATAGTGCTATTTTATATTTACAAAGGTTTAGCAGACCTTTTCTTGTCTTATCTATTTTAAATAATATATCTATTAAGGCAATTTTTCCAAAATTCACACAAAGAGAAAGTCGTATTTCTTACCTGAGTCCCTTTTTAATGGCATCAGTTGGGCTGCAAGAAGTTGCATCAGTGCATTCATTTGCTTGTTGCTGCTTGCTCTCCAAAAACCACCCAGAATCCACCAAACCACGGACCTGGGCTTCTGCCCCTAGTTGCTCTAGGAGACTTGATACTTTTTCAATGTTTAACAGAACTCCGGTTCCTCCAGCACTGTGGGAGAAAAATGATATAATTCATTTATTATTCCTTTGAAAGCAGTGTGTTACAGTGAGGTTATATATTTGAATTATTTACTGAAGCCAGTGTTCTAGTGACTGCAATTTTCAGCTGTCAGGTGCAGTAAGCTTTTGTTTGTTTGCTGTATCCCTGCACAAAGACACGTTAGCTACCAAAGTTTTACTTGAAAGCCAGAAATAAAGCAGAGCAGACAGACTAATGTTCTAAGAATACGACTTCTCTGTTTTCATTTGTGAGGCATTCCAGTTGAGAAGTGCAAAAAATTCTTAACCATGTTGTTGGTAGACTTAGGTATTTTGTCAATTAACGGTTCATTTTAAAAGTCTGCCATTATGCAATTTCACATCATTTATAGGTAAAGCTCTGCTCTAATGAGATGCTTACCTTGTACCAGCCAGCATAATGACCTTGGCTTGCTTCATACCTTTGGGAATGAGGTCTTTAATAACCTCCCTGATTATGTGGGATCCCATGAAAGCGTAGTCCCCTGCAGAATACATAATCACACATGCAACTGAATGCCCAAGTACACCTTGTATGAGAGGCTTACCCTGTCGGAAGCTGTGTTCAAATTCTGAGTAGAGTCATTTGTATACCTGCATTGAGATGGATCATTTTCAAGATGAGTCATATTTGGAGAGTCCGCTACTTACCTGTCTCCTTTCCTGTGCGAGACTTTGGGCTAGTTCCACTCCATACATCACTTGAGCAATAGGGAATAAATCTGAAAAATAAATTCATCTTCAAACACTACCACTTAAAAACCTTACTTTGACAAACATGGAAAAAAAGGGCAATACATTTTTATGAATGTTATGTCAAACAGCGGAGCCAAGCCAGGCTAATACATAATTTATATTTTAGTTCTTGAGGTTGCAAAACATGGTAAACTAAAGTCTTACTTTTATAACCCATTAATTTTCAACACATTGGATAAATGGTTGTTGGAAAAAATGTTACATAGGATTTGTACAACAACATTTATTTATATAGCACATTTTCATACAAACAGTAGCTCAAAGTGCTTTACATAATAAAGAATAGAAAAATAAAAGACGCAATAAGAAAACAAAATAAGTCAACATTAATTAACATAGAATAAGTAAGGTCCAATGGCCAGGGGGGACGGAAAAAAAAAAATAAATCCAGACGGCTGGAGAAAAAAATAAAATCTGTAGGGATTCGAGACCATGAGACCGCCAGCGCAGCCCCCTCTGGGCTCTAGTAATAATAATTATTGGCTATAGTTGTCAATCTTGTCTTATTAAGTTGCTTTTCTATTACTTTGTCACGTGAAGTTGTGGCCTACTGCAGTGGGACAGATAGGAGATTAATTTGTTGCAAAATACACTCGTGCTGTCACAAACACTCACTCACATTCTGCTTATTTAGGGACAACCACTAACCTGACCTGCCTACCTTCTGATGTGTGTTAAAACACACAGGGAAATAATCGAGAAGATGTGCAAATTCCATGCACACCGTAAATAGTAAGATATACTTGAATCTGGAACAGTGAGCCAGTGATGCTAACTACTGCGCCACCATGACATTTGTAAAATTCTCTTTAGAAATTAAGATAAGCAAAATTTCTGAAATAATATAAAAAGTAAGAGAGAACGTAACCTTTCAAGAATACTTACACTGTGTTAGCATTCCACCACTGGGGATTTTCTTCAGGTTGATTTGAAAGAATTCCACTGCCTATGGGATGAAATACATTTAGTGAAAAGTACAGCTGGGAGTGTTTTGGATGCCTTGTTTTTAAGTTGTACTGTGATTTTAGTATGTGTTTTATGGAAGAATGATTGATTAAATACCATCCACAAATTTGAGATAATTTGCACGAATGCCTTCTGTACATTAGCTTGTATGAATCAGTCACTATTTTATATAATGTTTGCAACAGCAATATCCGTAACATTGCACAGTACAAATCAATCAACAGTGCAAAATGAATCGTAATGCTGTCAGAATACACGAGTATGGATGTAGAAAGGACAATGAAACTGATGGAAAATAATGTTAAAAACACCAAAGAAATGGTAAAAGAAAGGATTCAGAACTGGATTGAGTTATTTATACAGTGCAAAAGAAACATAAATGTAAAAAAGTTGCAGGGAGCTGGAGCCTGCCCTAGCAGCACGGGGTGCAAGGCAGGAATCGGTCCTGGACAAGATACCAGTTCACACCTACAGGGTACAATTAGTAATTGTTGGTTAATATGACAGGCGTATCTTTGAGGTTATGGGGGAACACCCACCAATAAAAACCGAATGTATTGTTTAACATGACACATCATAGAATCTTTTACCATTGTCTTTTATATAGTTTTCATGTATAGGTTGGATAATTATATTTCCTACCTTTTTTGTTACTTGGCCATTCTGTTGAGCTCATGAGGCGACGGCTATTTTTGTATCTGCTATCACAGGTTTCTTTGTTATAGCAGCACCAGCCACCTAAAAATAAAAGATTCTAATATTAGCAATACGTTACTAAATAAGAACACATATTTAAGTATTTATACTGGTATTTTAGGTATGTGTAAAATGTGGATTTTAACATACCGGTGAGCTAGAACAATTTGCCATCAAGTCAAGGACTGTCTGTCTACACACATGCGCATTCAAAACTGCTTTCCTGTATCATTACATACATAATTGCAAATCTCTATATTTAAATACCCATATACTGTAATACAAACATACAATGTACATATTTATACTGTATAGACATACTAAAATGACATAGGCATTTATTCTTATACGTATTCATTTGTATAAACATGTACTGTAACAAGTACAGTACATGCATTGACTTATACACAAGAATTAAGCTTCATTGCTGGTATCCTGTTTTCCCAACAGAGTTTGGTGTTTTATGCCTCAGTGCTTCTCTTGTATTGCAGTGAAATGTCTACTGCGTTAAGGGCCACACGGTGGCGCAGTGGGTAGCGCTGCTGCCTCGCAGTTAGGAGACCCATCTGGGTTTGCTTCCCGGGTCCTCCCTGGGTGGAGTTTGCATGTTCTCCCCGTGTCTGCGTGGGTTTCCTCCCATAGTCCACAGACATGCAGGTTAGGTGTATTGGCAATCCTAAATTGTCCCTAGTGTATCCATTGGTGTGTGTGTGTCTTGCAGTGGGCTGGCACCCTGCCCGGGGTTTGTTCCTGCCTTGCACCCTGTGTTGGCTGGGATTGGCTCCAGTAGACCCCCTTGACCCTGTGTTAGGATATAGCAGGTCGCAGACTGTCTACTGCATTAACAACAGCAGAAATTAGAATTCAATTTTCAATAGTTACTTGTATAAGAAGCTATAAATTGAATACCCACCAGCTGTACATACCTACCTTCTAAAAATACAAGCCACCGTTTACTCCCTTTGTATTCCCTGTAGTAAAACCTGCCAATATTCAAATAAGAAACAGATATTAATGAAAATAAACTTGCTTCCTTACCCTTTGGAATCTGTAATATTGCCATGATGCTTATTTGCTACAGAAGTATTTTCCAGGTTTCCCCTAATGATAGTGTACTTTACAAAGTTTATCTAAGATACTGTAAATCTGTCAGTAAGGTGTCTTCATATTGTGGAAGAGGCATCCTTACCCAGCAACTGTGCCATCATTGCATGTAACTTGTGTGTTCTTCAAGAAATGGAGTTTCATGTCATCCCCAGATTTTGGAATCTGATGTGCAGCATTTTGGGGGTCTTTAGCTTGTGACTCAACAAGTTCTTTTTTGTCGTCTCCTGAAATGGATTCTGGTGCAAGGGTCTCATCGTCAGATGTCCCAGGGTTTATTGTCTTCCGGCCTTGACTCGGAACTTTACTGCCCGGCTTTGTCCGTTTGCTTTGAGAAGCCACTTCACCCAAAAGAAGCAGGATCACTAGGTGACCTATGCAGTTCATGTTAGCAGGTACCACACCTGCAGAAAAATTAATATAAACATGTCAGCAAAACTGTTTAAATAAATGTGTGTTTCATGGGCGAAAGGGAGCATTTTGATGCATTCATTATTATTTATTTAGTAGACATCTGTATACATTGTGAAAGAAAATGGAAATGGCATTTCAAGAAAATGGAAAATGAGTAAAAAATGCAAGTGCCTAATTAAATCACAAGAAAATGCAAGACTTATTCTGCTTTTAACAAGTTGAAAGGATTTTGTTTTTGCAAATTAATTTACATTTATTAGTAAGTATTACGCATTTATTAACTCCAGCAACAGTATAAGTGCATTTTTTAAAAATGTTATTCTAGGAAGTTATTTGATTTGAAAGTGTATTGATAAATACATAATTTACACAAAATCAAAAAATAGAAGCATTTATCATGTATAAATATTACAAATGGTTTCAGTTGTATTTCCGATAGTACTATGTTATATTGTTTAAAATGGAAAAAGTGAAATTCCCAAACTAGTTGTATAGAAAATAATGGGTATTGAAAGTAACCTACCTGTTTAATTATAGAAGTCGTAATCAAATTACGTCTTGTTGTGCCAGTGACCCACTGCTTCTTCTCTGGGCAAAGTTTTGTGTGTTTTGAGGAAAACGGAGATGATTGAAGTAGGATCTAAGATTTGGGGTGGACTTTATATTGTCACCATATGGATCCCATTTCCCTTCTTTTTCTTTGAGCTTTTGCCAGACTTGGGAAGTTGACACATCCAAAGAATGAATCGTAGTGAGAAGAAAAAATAACATGTTACTCTTAAAGTGATTTCACACCTCACCATTCTGTGTTTGATTTCAATGATTCACTCACTGAAAAAAAAAATACACAGGTACAAGACATTCACTGTTGTTTGTTTGAGGAATTTGTGTGAATCTTAGGTTGTTGAAGTGTCCATAGAACCTGTGCAAAAAATGAATTGTATGAGGTTTGAATCTCCTACAGATACATAATAAAGTAATGCGTGTTCATGACTTGAGTGTCTAAAACATGAGGCTTACTATTTAAAAACCGTCTGTACACCCAAGTGGTGCATGTTGTGAAAAGCTGTGCCAGCCTGGCTGTCTGATTGCTGTCCTTTAACACCAGGACTGCCTAATGTCCTGCCCCTTTTGTATACTCTGTATGCTGTATTGTTTGGTTCAAGACATACCAATAGGAGAAGAATGAAAACAATTCCAGTGTGAAAAAAAAAATGTAAACTGGAATTTAAAGGTATTGACGTGGAGGGCAAAAATATGCCATATTATAAATCATAATTAAAAAAAAAAGTTTTGTTTTCCAACATGTATGTCAATAAAAAGATATGTTATTAAAGTTCATCTTACTTTAGATATAAGGCAGTATTCAATTTTTTTGTAATCATTTTTATTCTTGAACAACATACATACATAAAGGCCCAAAGAAATAGCCCAAGAAATTAAAGGAAAAATTGCATAGGAGAGAGCGTTATGAAAGGTGTGCTTTACTACAGAAATAGAAATAACTTGGGCAATCTTTAAAATAAGAGATATATTATGAGTCTCTGGACAAATTTAGATTTACTATTTTTCTTACAAAACAAAATCTTTACTGTTATTAACTGTAATAACTTTTTTGTTGTTTAAGTGAAAGTGTTCCTGTGACAATTCAGAACGTATATCAAAAATTATTCTTAAAAGTTATTAAACTTTTCCCTGTCACCTGATAGTAAACACTGTTGTGTGTCTCTTCTCAGGGCACTTCAGATCAGTGATATCTGCAATCAAAATTAAAACAGTCACCTGTTTTCTTTTCATTTATAAATACCTACACACTCCTAACCATACCTGTTCTTGTTTTTCCATAGAGTGCCTTATGACTAAGTTGCTTCCAGCCAAGTCCACTGAATGCACAAGAACCATACAGGTACAAAAGTCTTCATTACTTTCAATTAAAGTGAAAGCATTTAAATGGGCTATGCAGTTTTGCATATAATTTCCAAAATCATTAGCAAAATAAAATTGCATTTGACTATCTAATAACACACTGAAGTGTCACCATAAAATATAAGCCAAGTAAATTGCTTAAGTAGTTACCTTCAGCCTGGGTGGTGAAAGCTCAGTTCCCCAGAGAGCCTGAAGGGAATGATGTTTCTGGCCTGCAGATGAACATGGTGGATGCAAATGCAGGCTATTTGAAACTGTCTTGCATATTTTTGAGATAGCTACATGGTGACGCATCGATCAACGTAGGGCATCACAAGCCTGGACTCTAAAGCTCTCATCAATGAAATGCACACCATCCATCCATGTCCGTCAAGTGTGTTAATTAGCTTGGATTGATTGATTGCAATCAGCAAAGCCAGCAGTGTTTTCGAGAATGGCATGTGCTATCCTTTGGGGTCCTGGCTTTTCATGTGACAGTAACATCCCCTAATGCCTTCTTGCCTGCCTAACCACTTTTCCACATGTACTGCCTCAGCACTCTGAATGTTTGTAGGATATATACAGTACATTTGCTTCAGTCCACAGAGTTTACTTTTTGCAATTAAACTTTTTACTTGGCTTTTAAATAAAAGCATTGTTTTTATTCTGACAGTAAAGCAAAGTCTTATTGCTAATAGTAAAGAAGTCAGTGGACAAGTATTTAATAATTAACAAATTCTTAAAGGTGACCTAGTGATTAACAAACTGGCTGTCAGCTCTATCAACCTGGGTTCAGTTTCTGGCATATTCTAGTTGTGTTCTTGTGAGTTTTGTTCAGGGATTCCAGAATGTCTATTTTATAAATTAGTTGACTGATGTGAGTGGATATGGTTGTGTGTGAATGTGCCCATTTATTAGGTATTGTGTGCAAAGAGTTATGCAAGGAGTTGTGGGAATGTGGAACAAAACAACAAGACATGTAGTTGAAGCAGAAACTTTGACACCCATTAGGAAGTATCTGGATGAGATGTTGGTATAACACAGCTATTAGCTGAACAAACGAGCAACAAAAGGACTGAATGGTCTCCTTTCATTTGTCAAGAGTCTTTTCTCTTTATGGAGTTATTTCCAGTGACAGCCCCTCCACTACATAATTTTCCTCTGGGGTAAACTGCTGTTCCCATTCAAATTAACAGAAAACTGAGTTTTTTAAGATGGATGAATAGTTCTTGCCTCGTGTTCAAAGTTGCCAGGATAAGCTCTGGCCTGAGCTGGATTGTTTGTTTTTAAATGTTACATATGTTGAACGTGTAATTAATAATCGAGTGTAAAGTGCTTATCCAATGGTATTCTGTTAAAGCCTGCGCTGCATACGGTTGATCATCCCTCTTTGTACTGTATTTACTATTCTATAGCACAACACAAGCTGGCAAAAGCTACCGTGTGCCTTTGTACTCATTTCATCCTTATGTCTATTGGCTTTATTATGCCTTTTATTTTTTTAGGTCATCATAATAGGGTGGCATTAATCTTTAGTGGGGGCTTCCGAGAATGTGAAATAATCATTTATCAGAGGTCTGGCTATATGTGTGTCAGACCAGGATGAGATTAAATAAAACAAATGATGGAGATTCAGGAAAAACAACTTCATGGGCACTGCTTGATTGGCATGACAGCTGACTGAATTATTTTAGGAATTAATATGAAAGGGCGCATTTTACTTACTGGTGTGTGTCAATATTAGATTATCTGAAACTGTCAGCTGTCTAAGGTGGAGTACTTTATATTTTTTTAAGTAAATAATAAATGTAAGAAACGTAGGTAAATGAAGAACAAACCTTCAAGTTTGTTTATTATTAAATGTACAGAGAGCAAAGAAATTTGGGCTCCTGTGTCTGACTGACATGTCATCATTATGTTAGTGTATTTCCAGTCTTTTTCTTCACAAAAAAAAAATACAATATGTTTTTAAAGTTTAACCTCATTTAAGATTGATTGATTAAATTATATGATACACACACCAATAGCCTGTACTTTATATCACAAACACCAGAGCTGCCCCAAGGATTAAGCAAAGTAAGTGACTGCATAAGGCCCTGTGGCCACGAGGGGGCTCCCAACTGCCAGCCTGTCACAATCCTATGGTGTGCACTCAGACCCACTCTGCGATCATGCTCCAAACTCCAAAGGACTCTTTGAATATGCTGATTTCTAAAGGGGATTACTCTTCGATCATGCTGATTATTGCAAGGGAAACAATACCCAGTCCCCCCATTGCTGCACTTCAGTCATTTTAATGCCTATAAGGAGGATAACTCCCCATATTAGATCACACCCATCCTTCGAAGGGTAGCATATGCAATCTTCAATCTCATTCAACGCTTCAAAGAGGACCACAACATACCTCCTATCCCACCACTTAGGCCCTCGCCAAGTGCAAAGCTGGCTCTGACAAACACCATTCCAAGGCCCTTAATAAGCCCAGAGCCATAATATTGTTAGAATTGTGTTACTGGTAGTTTGTCTTTATTCAAAGGTGACTCACAAGATCAAGATGCACTACAGCTGTGTAGCATGGGCACATTAAATGACTTGCCAAGGAATTTCAGGGTGGGGAGTAATTGAGAAAACCTTAGTGTATTTTTATTATTATTATTATTATTATTATTTTATTAAATTTTACAAATTTTATTGTAATCATTCCATACAAATAGATCAATTTTTACAAAAAATAGGATTGAAAACAAATCAACCCCCTGTATATTTTTATTATTTTTATAATCTGAGCTGTGGGAATTGAAGTGACTATGTCAAGGTTGCACAAGAAATTGAGTAGAGGCTGATTAAAAAAAAAAACATTTTGCGTTACTTTTTTAAACTAAACCCAATTATAAGGGACACTGAACAGGCAAAGTATAATAAATATTTGTATTTCTGTTCAATAGATTTCTAATATATAACGCTATATGTGAGTTTGTTTGTGTATCAACACCACCTTTTTCACAGATTCTTCATTTGTACAGGGGAAGAGCATTGGCCAGTTTTTGCCCTTATGGAACTTTACACGGTCACATCTGCATGTTATTGAGGTGCCCCAAGGAGGCAGTTTTGGGACTTGGCACAGGTATGCAAAGTCACTCCAAACTTTGGTTGTAGTCAGTGAAATTTTGGTTTGGGGCCTGAATATTTCTCTCTGTGTGTCCTGCGGTGGGTTGGCACCCTGCCCGGGATTGGTTCCTGCCTTGTGCCCTGTGTTGGCTGGGATTGGCTCCAGCAGACCCCCGTGACCCTGTGTTCGGATTCAGCGGGTTGGAAAATGGATGGATGGATATTTCTCTCTGGGGAATTTATTTAGTGACTGCACCTACACTTTGTTCCATCCCAGTGCCAACTACCCCTACTAGTGTTTTGTATTTCTATTATTTTTATATATGTGTATTCTGTATCAATTTCTGTTTGTATTTATATTTGTGCAATGAAGGAGGTAGTAAGACGTTAAGCAAACAGTCATCTTTTATTGGCTAACTAGAAAGATTACAATATGCAAACATTTATAGGTAACTCGGGCACCCTCTTCAGTCAAGTTGTAATCACAGTGAAGGAGAAATGATTTGAGTCTGTGGTGGGGATCATACAAACATGCTTTATATAGCACCTTTCACAGTTAACCCCCTCAATGGGTACTTTCTGAAAACATAGTTACAATACATCCATCCATCCATTATCCAACCCGCTATATCCTAACTACAGGGTCACGGGGGTCTGCTGGAGCCAATCCCAGCCAACACAGGGCACAAGGTAGGAAACAAACCCCAGGCAGGGTGCCAGCCCACAGCATTAGTTACAATACAGTTGTTTCCCATTTTCTACAATTTGGTTATTACATTTAAACAAAGTGGAAAGTCAGGAGTTTGAAATAAAATGTCAACTTCATTTTTCTAGTGAAGCGTTTCAGTCACAAAGTCTTACAGTCTATTAACAGCAACAGACCATGGCTGCAAGTGTTAGAATAGTGCAACTTCCCAACATGTGCATTAACAGTGTTCAACAGTGCTTTTACAGCTACAAAACAAATTTATCATCTTCCCTAAGTGTGGTCCTGTCCAGAGCAGATCTGACCTTAAAAAGTGGTAACTGATATGACTGTGTCACGAAAATACTTTTGGGTTTATAGTTAACATTTAATAAGATGAAACATTTTAAAAACACAATATACTGAGTGAGCAGTACTTGTTGCCTTGTCTCTTCACAAGGCCTTCTGTAAAGACTTGAGTTCCACCCCTGCTAGAAAGATAAGTAGTTAGTCTGAAAGAAGCAGTCTGCCATATGCGTTTGTGTGATGCAGGTGCATACCCTTTATGGACTTGCGCATATTAGTCATGCAGGTATCAATATTCTTTAGTGCTGTCTTAAATGTGGTAGTTGATTACATCTGAAATTATATTCTGTAAAGTACAAAGAATTTAGCATAAGTGTAATACTGTTTATCTCAAATTGTACCTATTTTTGAAAGAGATTTATGTATTTAAAATGATCTAGGTAAATAAAAAACATTTAATTCTGCCTCTTCATCATGTTGTTGATGTCTTATATGCCTGAACACAAAATAAAAAGAAAGAAATTGAGCCATATTTTCGCTAAAGTCAAAAATATTTCCCAGCACTGTTCTGATAAAACAGGAATTCTTCTTTTATATAGTTGCATGCAGACTTCCCATCTGTCTTCTGAGACACCTTCTCAACAATCTGCAAAGCAGATACTTCACATATCTGAGAAATGAAGAAAATGCTGTAAATCTATCACATCTTTTTAAAAGGCCCCAATATATTATAATTTACAATACTCGTGCCATTGTGGTCCTTTGATACCACTTTTGTTTTTCTTTTTTAATCTCTGAGCATGCATTCCTGTGTTAAGAGCAAATAGTCACCAAGCACTTGTCTCCATCCATCCATCCATTTTCAGATGATCATCATGCAATAGCAAATAATATGGTACATTCACAAACACTAAACATTTGCTTTTTACTGTACTCTTCAGTGTTTATGGAAAATTTAACAGGGCAAACAGGTATGGGTATTACTCTTTATATATAGTTCCCTTCTGCCTGATGTTAGATGCATACGTCTTAATAGAAAAACAAATTGCATTGTAATTAGTTCCAGCCCGGTCACCATTTACATGTAGTCGGGCATAGGCTTCGTTTTTGTGTGACATTTTCCTGTTTTCCTCCTGTATCCCAAATACGTGCAAGCAAGGTTAACTAGCAACTCTAAGATGAACCAGTTTGTGAATAGGAAAGTGTGAGTTTTTGAGTTGGCTCCTCTGTTTTGTTCAATTATGAGAGGATGAGTTCCTGCTTTGTCTGAACCAGTACTGGAGAAAACATCTATCCATTATCAAGCCTGCATAATCCACTTCATACAATCAGGGGCTGAGCCTAATCCCAGTTGTACCAAGTGCAAGGCAGGAATCCGTCATGGATGGGGTGCTCTGGAAGAAGCAGGTCAAAAAATGACATAGTTGATGTAAGATGACACTAATGTGCTGGTCCCTGTAAAAGGTTGGTTTCTGCACCATGCTGCCAAGATAGTTTTTTTCCTACTTCTTACCTTGTGTTGGGAAAAGTGAGTAATAAATTGGGTGGATGGATGGCATAAAAAAGAATAGGACAGTAAGCAAAGAAAATTCTAAAATGGTACTGATTTTTACTGTTTTTAAGTCATTTATTTAAAAGGGTGGAACATCAAATCTATTTGATTTTTCTTTGAATCTTTTATATATTCACAAACCATTTTGATGACCGGTGAAACCAATACCCTTTGTAATGAAGAGAAGAGATTCACATATGATGTAAACCAAACTGAAAATCAGACACATGACTTCAGCATATAAGCATTGCCACTACAAAAAGCAAAGGGTACATTTTTCATATTCCCCTTGAAATGCTTTGGACACCATTCACGCCAGGGTTGTCCTCTGCCCTGGCTCTTCAGAGGAGTCACATTCACATCATTAACAATGCAGCTGGAGTGTACAGCCACAGCCTGAAATGAAGTGACAAAAAGATAATCATGTGAATGACTGAATCTCTGTGGTTATCTGCAGAATGTGGCCCAGCCTTTTATGCCTTGCTTTTTATGACTGAGGACACCAGATTACTTAATATTTAGGTATTACTATATTTATTTTTAAGACTCTTTTTTTATTAATTAAAATATACTGCAGCTATACCTATAGCTATTTTGTATCAAGCACAGATACGGTGATTAGATTTTCTGGCTAATTTTATTTGTGTCTCCACTACCATATATAGGACCCATCAGTAAATAGGAAGATAAGTAGCAGAGGCAGCATGTCCTACTCTCTTAAGTGTCTTTACTAAGGCAGGTGTCAAATACATCAGCAACATTTTGACATTTGCATGACAGCGATTGATTTGTTGAATTGCCATGATGTGATAATTTAACAACATGCTCAACTATATGTTAAAATAAAAACTTACAAAACTTAAATAGGAGCCTGAGCAATTTATATCATTCTGAAAATATTTCAATGACGAAAAAAATGGCATTAAGTAGTCATATGCTACTTTTATTCTAAGGCCACACTTGTTTATTACATAATTGCATGTTTAAAGCTATGTGGCCTTGGACATACAGAACATCGTTCATACCACTGCAGTCTATGGATTCTTGTCTTTTGAAGGTCTAAAACTAGAGGAAAGGTATTCGGTGCGGCTTTTTAAGTGATAGTCTGAACAACTGTAAATTAATCTACACTGTGGGAAAAAAAAATGATAAGACTATAACAAAAATGTGATTACCACTACACCTCATACTGTTGACCCATTCAGGGATGGTTTCTACCTGTATGTTTTTTGGATAGGATCTGGCCCTAGGTTCACAAGATGGGTGTATTGTGTATGAGTGTGCACTCTAATGGACTGTTGTGAAAAATGTTAGACAAATCAAATATAGAAAATGAGTGGATGGATTAATAATGTGATTTTATTCTTGAAGGGTCCGTGTACTTTTTGGTATTTGAAATTTCATTTTAGAAGCAAAAAAGAAAATGAAATGAATTGTCATGGTTGTTCATTGACTTTTACCGGCTACTATAGCTAGTAAACGTTTTGAGTATTAACAGTGCGCACAAGTGTAACACATGTTAGGAGAGCAACGTGATTTACAGAAAGTTTTCTTAACATGCGTTACACTTGTCAATGAGCAACCATTCACACATATACACACATTCAAAATGCTAGCACTATAAAAATTGCCAGACTTGGTTTTAGTAAATGAAATCACTAAATGTTAGCTGTTTCGCAGTAAGTAACAACTGTAACGTTCATAAAAACTTCTATATCAATGATGAAAAGTTTTCAAAGTTTGTATTTTTATTTGAAAGATGCGACTCAGTTTTTCTGCAGTCATGTTCTCGTCCTGGAGTGTCACTTTACTTTTCCGAAAAACAACGTAATGGTCCATCCTCTGCTGATGCCAGTGTAATTTTAAGGCCGTCAGTCTATGCTATGTGTTGTGAGGAGGACTGTTCGCACGTGTTGTCAAAAATCGCGCAGAAGTAGTACTTCTGGTTTCAGACAACGAAAATGCATCTGTTTTGTTGTTTTTGAGCTATAACACTTTCATTATTTAAATCACAAGTAAATCCAGAAAAGTATGTGTAATTTTAAGTTTATGACTGCTATTTGTTACCACTGAACTAAAAAATACCTTATTTTCCCTCATTTTATTCTTTAATCAAAATCTGAAAATTCATTTCATTTTTGTTTTTTTGTTTTTGCTTCTAAAATTAAATTTCAAATACCAAAAAGTACACGGACCTTGAAGCATTTTGGGAAAGTATGCCATAAAACAAGATGAGTCCACTTACAGGCCCCCTGCAGCTCCATGATTTAGTGGCTCCACTCAAGAGCCAATTGGATTGCAGGTTTTTGTCACCTGGTTTACTTGACTTGAGTCAGATAACTCCTCCCCCAACCCTAATCTCAACCATAGTGTAGCCCGGTGTTATTTATGACTGATGTATAATATAACGAGACAACCTCCTCAATGGAGTGGAGCTCTGGAGGTCCTCGGCTAGAGTCCATTGCATACAACACTGAACATTTCAACTGATTGGCCTAGTGGCGGGGCAGATGAACCGCCCATCCGTTTTTATGAGAAGATTTATTCATTCGTTCTTTAATTCATCCATTCAGTTCCCAGACCACCTTATTCCAACACAAGGTTGCTATACTCTTGTGACAGTATCAGGTGGAAGGCAGGAACAGACTCTGGGTGAGACATGTCTGTCACAGAGCACATACAATTGCCCACTTGCATTTACACCTTCTGGGTCAGTTCAGTATTGCCAGTCAAACTAATGTGCATAAATTTAAGGTGAACGAGGAAACAGAAAGGTGTACAGTAGGTTAATTCAGTGGAATTAATGAATGACACTGGGAATGAGTGTGCCATCTGACATCTTGTTCAGTGTCATTTCATACTTTGTGCCTAATTCCAGTGGTATTGTGTTCAGCTACTTGTGGCTCTACAATCAGGTGACAGAACATAAGCGACTGTATTATGGCTCTGGGATGGTGCACATTGTACAAAGGTACAATACTAACTTGTCCACCCAGCCCTACCACTGACTCACTATATGAATGTACATTACAATCACTAAAGAATATTTGTACACAATATACCGTAAATGGTGTGTGTGTGTGTAAGTGGGCCTTGCACTGACCTGGCATCCTGTCCTAGGTATCCAAGCTTTCTTCCCTTTTGATTAGTGTTGCAGGTTTGAGAATGTATGCTATGTAATAGTTTTATAGCTGTAACATACTTTGGCATTGTCAATGTAGAAAGGCAAAATATAAAATAAAGGAATTTGTTTGAATGAGATATTGTGTTAGAATATAAAAGTAATGCAATATTGTGTGTGTCATTCTGTTGTATTCTTTGGAAGCATACAATTAAAATTAAATCCAGCTTATTTAGTAAGCTCTCATAAATGAATTGTTCGTACCTTGCTTTAGTCTTATTACTATATTCCTCACCAGTCCAGGACAAAAGGTGTCATGTGCTTAGCATTTTTAACATACCCTCTACACTGTCATCTCTCTGGGTAGATGAAATAGCAATAATTGTAAGAGTGTTATAGCATGAATTCAAATTATAATGACAAAAGAAGGTAAAAGTTTCTGTATTTCTAGACAGGGATGTGATAACAGACTGCAGCAAAACTGTTTTACTCTGAGGTTAAAAAAAAACAACCCAAAAACACAGCATTTTGCAACTTTCATATAAACCCATTCTTGTTTTGTTTTTGGACTTTGTACATCATTTACTCCAAGCATAATCCATTTAGATTTCATACTTTTCTTTATTTATTCAGTTTTTATCCTGGTAATATTTCTTTTGAAGGTTTTGTATAAAGCACCTGTAGAATATTATAATTCAAATTAAAAATGTTGGCCATTTAAATATATATTTACAAGTATTTGCAGGTATTCAACATGCAGAATCCTTTTAATTTCATGAACTAACTTGAGCTGTTTAATTCATCAGATTACTCCAGTTGTTTTCGGAAGCTGATGTCATGTGTAGCGCTCTAATGTATTGACCAAGTGCTCCATTAATTCAGTGCAAATTTACGATAACTTGACAGATTACAGGTGGTGACATTTATGTAAGCACACACAACTAATAAATTAGTTCTTACTTGATAGCTCAACTGTTCTTTGTGGATGACAGAGTAAGAGGATAGACATTGCAAATAAAAAGGGAGGTGAGCTGGCCACATTTGAATGGCCAGTTAACATTCATATCTTTACATGTCTGAATCCTGATTACAGTCCAGGAACGTAAAGCTTTTCATCAATTCAATTACTTCTCAGGGAAGAATCGGTGACCTTAATACAGAAGGACAAACATCAAGTAATGTGCCCCCCGGCAGAATACTTTCTAATAAAGCAGCACTTTTGAGTGAACTGAGGGCATGTTATACAAGATGATGTTAGCACCAGAAAAAGGTTTCAGCAACCTTTGGATCAAAACATCTGATAAATCACTATGGTGTGCTGAAACAAAGCACTTGGCTAACTTTAACAGGCAGATTGTAGAGCCAACAATACGATTCTCATCTCTAAAGGTTTATGACTTTCCATAAATTTATATTACTCATGGTTACATTGACAGTAATTCATACCTGCTACTTTTTTCAAGTGCCTGAAGCATACTTTTATACATGTTTGTGATTTTTTTGGTATGTATATCATCAAATTCTTTTAAGTGATGTCATTGAGAAGAGGACTAAAACAAATTCATTACACCACCCTGCATCATCTTGTGATCTATTCTTGATACATCAGTTTAATGCTGAAACAACAGTTCAGCACAGTTGTTGTTAATAATTAGTTGTGTGAGATATGTAACATTATATTCCTAATCATTCCTTGTTTCCTACTGATTGCATCCTTGATGTGAACATCTCCTACCATTGTGACCATCAGAATTGTTCTGTAAAGTTTAAGGCTATCTATTGTGTAGGCCCCTGTTCTTTTTGTGTTCACATGCAATTCTTCTCACAATTTAAAGATATGAGTGTTCAGTTAACTGGCCTGGTGTGAGAGAGTTTATCGTACAGAGGGCTTGTCCCCCTACAGGGTTGTTTCTTGCCTTGCAGTCTTTGCTAGATGGTTAGACGTCAGCTGCAAAAAGCCGAGTTAAACTAAGAATTGATGGCCGATCAGTTCCCTAGGACTCTATATTTCTAATATTAATAATTCTTTGCATTTGTTTAGCACTTCTCTCACTACCCAGAGCACTTCAATGTATGGGGAGCCACTTCAACCACCATTAATGTATAGCATCCACCTGGATGATGCGACAGCAGCCATTTTTGTGGCAGTCCACTCACCACACATGAGCTGTTAGGTGTTTAAGTGGTGAGAGAGACTGCCGATTAAAGACTGGGGATGATTGGGGGACAGAATGACTACACCATGGTGGGCAATTTAGCCTGGACATCGGGATACACCCTACTCTTTACAAAGGATGGCCAGGAATCTTTTATGACCACTGAGAGTCAGAACCTTGGTTTTACATCACATTCGAAGGATGGCGCCATTTTTACAACACAGTTCATAAGTAAGTGCCCCCTGTTTGCCTAAAAAATCATTGATTTAAGGAGTCTCTGATGGACTGTGACATGAGCCAAACGACTTTCCAAAACCTCATAAAATAATGGAGATGGATGGATTGATGTAAGTTCTGTTCTGTGGCCTTGCACAAACTGCTGTCAGAATAGGCAGTGGTTTTCCCCAAACCTATACTGGAAAAAGCTGATTCAGAAAATGACTGTGAGGATATAAAAGGTCTGTTATGAACTGGTATCTACTTCAGTGTTTCTTATCTTTTGTACAAACTGGATTCCAAAAAAGTTGGGACACTATACAAATCGTGAATAAAAACTGAATGCAATGATGTGGAGGTGCCAACTTCTAATATTTTATTCAGAATAGAACATAAATCACGGAACAAAAGTTTAAACTGAGAAAATGTATCATTTTAAGGGAAAAATATGTTGATTCAGAATTTCATGGTGTCAACAAATCCCAAAAAAGTTGGGACAAGGCCATTTTCACCACTGTGTGGCATCTCCCCTTCTTCTTACAACACTCAACAGACGTCTGGGGACCGAGGAGACCAGTTTCTCAAGTTTAGAAATAGGAATGCTCTCCCATTCTTGTCTAATACAGGCCTCTAACTGTTCAATCGTCTTGGGCCTTCTTTGTCGCACCTTCCTCTTTATGATGTGCCAAATGTTCTCTATAGGTGAAAGATCTGGACTGCAGACTGGCCATTTCAGTACCCGGATCCTTCTCCTACGCAGCCATGATGTTGTGATTGATGCAGAATGTGGTCTGGCATTATCTTGTTGAAAAATGCAGGGTCTTCCCTGAAAGAGATGACGTCTGGATGGGAGCATATGTTGTTCTAGAACCTGAATATATTCTTCTGCATTGATGGTGCCTTTCCAGACATGCAAGCTGCCCATGCCACACGCACTCATGCAACCCCATACCATCAGAGATGCAGGCTTCTGAACTGAGCGTTGATAACAACTTGGGTTGTCCTTGTCCTCTTTGGTCCGGATGACATGGCGTCCCAGATTTCCAAAAGACCTTTGAATCGTGACTCGTCTGACCACAGAACAGTTTTCCATTTTGCCACACTCCATTTTAAATGATCCCTGGCCCAGTGAAACGCCTGAGCTTGTGGATCTTGCTTAGAAATGGCTTCTTCTTTGCACTGTAGAGTTTCAGCTGGCAACGGCAGATGGCACGGTGGATTGTGTTCACTGACAATGGTTTCTGGAAGTATTCCTGAGCCCATTCTGTGATTTCCTTTACAGTAGCATTCCTGTTTGTGGTGCAGTGTCGTTTAAGGGCCCGGAGATCACGGGCATCCAGTATGGTTTTACGGCCTTGACCCTTACGCACAGAGATTGTTCCAGATTCTCTGAATCTTCGGATGATGTTATGCACAGTTGATGATGATAGATGCAAAGTCTTTGCAATTTTTCGCTGGGTAACACCTTTCTGATATTGCTCCACTATCTTTCTGCGCAACATTGTGGGAATTGCTGATCCTCTACCCATCTTGGCTTCTGAGAGCCACTGCCACTCTGAGAAGCTCTTTTTATACCCAATCATGTTGCCAATTGACCTAATTAGTGTTTATTGGTCTTCCAGCTCTTCGTTATGCTCAAATTTACTTTTTCTAGCCTCTTATTGCTACTTGTCCCAACTTTTTTGGGATTTGTTGACACCGTGAAATTTTGAATCAACATATTTTTCCTTTAAAATGATACATTTACTCGGATTAAACGTTTGATCTGTCATCTACATTCTATTACAAATAAAATATTGACATTTGCCATCTCCACATCATTGCATTCAGTTTTTATTCACAATTTGTTTAGTGTCCCAACTTTTTTGGTTTGTACTTACAGAAAAGGTTCTAGATATTCACATATTCATATTCATATATGAACCCTGCTGTTTCTTGAAAATGTTATGTTAATCTGATTGAAGGAGATACAGCATTTCAGGGACTGATGCACTTGGCAGCAGGCTCTGGTCGTGTGCTCGCTATGGTAGGTTTTGGCTCACTGCAGCTCTGTGCAGAAAAGGTGCATAATGTTTCTGAAAACCAGCTGTGCCGTCTGTTGGTTGATTCCTACCTAGTATCTGACACAGCTTTGATTACTTATGGAATTACTTGGCTCTGTAATGGAAAAAATAGGTACAAATTAAACATCATAGATGTAATATGGGATTTATCAGCTCAGGAGACTGGATTTGAATCTCAGCACAAGCACACGTTTGTGTTTATTTTGTGACTTAAACTAAATTTTCAAGATGTGGGAGGAAAACTGATGCAAATAAAAGGATAACTGGTATTACTAAATTGACTTTGTATAAGTGAACTATACATGTTTAAAAACTACAGTGCTGGCATTCAAAACTGCTTCATACGTTGTATCCGTGCTGTGAAACTAAGGCACCAGCTTCCTCGTCCTTAAAGCAGATGAAGTAGTTGGATGATTGAATATGATGAACTGACATAACTACCAGAGTGAGCTCAACTCATGCATCTTAACCCAACAGTGTAGGCATCAGTCCTTTGTGACCCAGCACTGAACAAGCAGGTTTAGAAAACCAATGGAAAATGTAATGTGTCTTTGATGGAGTGGTATGTCCTAAAGGAGGAGTCTTATAATTAAGGTTTTCGTCCAATTTTGATATGGAACCTTTATTGCTTAAATCCAAATCTTTGTGGATCTACAAATGAATAGGTAAACAGCTACCAATTTTAATTTAGATCATTTCCATTGTTTTTATATTTTCATTGTTGTTTTCTTCAGTAGGAAGAAATGATGGTTGTAAAATTCTGACCTGTTCCAGTCATAATGTAAAGTAGTATACTGTATTTATTAATCATTGCATTTAAACATATGTGATGCTTGACCTTCTGGACTATTCCACACTTTTCTCAAAATTCTTATTTAAGATTGGACGCATGAAGGCTTTGTATTACTGTATATTCCAACCATTCATTATCCAACCTGCTACATCCTAACTACAGGGTCACAGGGGTCTGCTGGAGCCAATCCCAGCCAACACAGGGTGCAAGGCAGGAAACAAACTCCGGGCAGACAAACACCGCAGATTACTGTATATTCATTCCTTTAACTTTGTCAGAGTTGCCTCAGTTAAGTTTCTTTCAGTATGCTCTCATTTTAGACAGTATACAACACTTTTTAATGGTTCTTTTGTTATAATTCAGTCAGTCAGTGAGTCATTCTCCAACCCACTATATCCCAACACAGGGTCACAGGGGTCTGCTGGAGCCAATCCCAGCCAGCACAGGGCACCAGCCCACCGCAGGGCACACACACACACACACACACATCCACACACCAAGCACACACCAGGGACAATTTAGGATTGCCAATCCACCTAACCTGCATGTCTTTGGACTGTGGGAGGAAACTGGAGCACCCGGAGGAAACCCACACAGACACGGGGAGAACATGCAAACTCAACGCAGGGAGGACCCGGGAAGCAAACCCAGGTCTTCTAACTGCGAGGCAGCAGCGCTACCACTGTGCCATCCTGTTATAGTTCTGACACTATGAAAATGCAAATGATAAGCACCAAAAATAAACTGTTTTCCAGATTAACTTTTGTGTACATCTTGCATACCTCAAATATGTTAAATAAGCACTCTTGATGTAGGTGATTGTGTGATATCTGGCAGCTGTATTTGGGATGAAAGTCTAGATAAAAGCGCAGGAATTATTTGTAACATAAATCTGCTTCTACTTCAGCCTTCTACAGACTAAGCTGAGTAGTCAGGACCTGATGAGATTCAATCTTTGTTCAATGAAATACTTTAATCTAGTGTAGCCATGTAAGGTTTAAACCATTGACAGTTAACTGAACATAAAACACAATGGTGCTGGTTTAGGCCTCCCCATTGATTCTTAGCATGACACGTCTACCGTCTGTGCCCACAGTGTAGAAATATGGAAACTGATTTTCAGTGCTGTATCTGTAGTACCTGTAGAGTGGCTTGTGATGGTATTCAGTTTAAAGATTCATACACAGTGACAGACACAAGCACACTGTTGGTGCTCCAAATTGGTGCAAGTATTGAGTCCCTAAGATGTGGGCAGACACTCACCTTCTCCCTTTTCACGTGTAGAACTGAAGACCACTGCCCACAGGACAAGTGATACAATTCCCTCCGCAGTTCCAAAAGCTCCGCACCAAGGCAGAAGTTGCCATTCATTCATGAACCTGCAGCTGAGAGTGATGGAGCTTCTCTGCAGAAGCATTGAAAACCTGTGTTATACAGCCTTCAGCTTTCTGTTAATGGCATTGACCGTTCTTTCCATTTTTCCCTGATTTGACACCCTGAATAAATGGGTTTTTTTGCCCAACTACTGTATTTAATGTCTCCTGTTCCCTCATTACAACAGACATGACAGCGTTAGTTCAGTCCCCAGCACTGACCCCCAGTATCGTATGTCTCATGCAAGGGGCTCATACAGTACAGCAGACATACTGTATATAAGTGATTGTTCTGTACTCTACTTTGTAAAACATTGGTGTGCTGTTAAACTATGGGATGTATCAAACAAATTAAACGTAGGGTGCTTTTGTTTCATGTGAAAGTACTTTACATAGTAAATGTTCGTTCAGTTATATAATCATCACGTGGAAACTTTCTAAGTATGTAACACACTGTAAGCAAAACACTTTCTTTGCTTTATATGTCACCTTTTCTTTGTAAACAGCATCCCACAACACTGCACTTGTACTTTTATATTTCTACAGATGAAGTAATTGTATCGGGTCACACTGAGTCAGTGGCTATAATTGAACTGGAGACTGGTGCTTCAGTCTGACATGTTTGGAGATTTTAAAAACATACCATTCAATCTTTTGTTTAAATGATGATGTAATATGGCAATATTTATAACCCTAACAAAAACATGTAAACATTCCTAAAAATAGGATCAAATTTTTATCTTTGAAATGATGTCACCAGACATTCATTGTGTAATACTTAGTTACAGTACCTTGCGATATATTTTTTGATCCAAAACTCAACAAAACATAAAACTGGTCAATGGGTATAAGTATTACTCTGTTTTGTGCCAAATATAAAATGGAAGATACGTAAACACACTAATGAATGCTAATAAACGTATGTAACTATTGTGTAGCTCTGTATGTTTGGTATTTGTAAATCTGTGTAGGCACTCTGAGCAGGACTTTATTGAAGAGGTCTATTTAAGAGTAAATTGAATTGAAAAATAAAAAAGATGAACTCAGATTTAGAGAAAAGATTATTTGTAAAGTGGCTTGTGATGTCTAATAAGGCAATGTCATTAATTAAGACTGAAATCTCAAAGAATTACAGCATTATAGCTATTGTTAATAGTTATTGCTGTATGGGGCTGTTGCTCAGCACCTTTCCCGGCTTGATGCCTGCCAGTGTAATATTAAAAGAAAACATTTTGCCAATGTGGGTATTTTATAGGTGCTGCCTATTTTTATTTTGTTTTGTTTGTGTTCAGATAAAAGCTAATTCATTTAGGAGTATGTACCTACTTCAAAGGCAGGACTGTTTAGTTGGCTGTAGTCTCCCACCACCTTTACTGGGGGTTTCTGGCTTTTTACCCCATCGGGTTTATCTGTTGCACGTGGCAATTTGTCCTCCAGTAATGCACTGACACACACCCTCCTGCTTTGTCAAGACCTTCAACACCTTACCCTTACCCAGTCCTGAAGGGTACCTGCTGTGGCTCATGGCTTTACACCAGATCAGAGGTACAACTCTTTAAAAACCCTGTGATTTAATATAAAACAATAAAACTTCCAAATCTACTATACATTCAGTTACTTTGGTGAAATTTGTAATGTGTGTGGTTTTTATAAAGTGGCTGTTTCATAAAATAAAATTCCTCAAAATACACATATTCATGTAGTTAGAACATATAAATTCCAATGTATGTGGACAGCAGTTATGACACCTGAGCCCAATGCGCATGAGGAGCGAAGGCTAGCCTGTCTGGTCTGATCCCAACGAAGAGCTACTGGAGCACAAATTGATGAAAAATGCAATGCTGGCCATGAGAGAAAAGTGTCAGGACACACAGAGGGTGCACATGCTGACGTCAACCTGTCCACCAACAAAAACGCCTATAATGGGCATGTGAGCATCAGAACTGGGACAGTGGAGCAGTGGAAGATGGGGGCCTGGTGTATCAGAGTGCACTCTGGGAAGATGGCAAAGGTAGTGTGTTGCTCTGGGCAATGTTTTACTAGGAAACCTTGAGTCGTGGCATTCATGTGAAAGT
Organism: Polypterus senegalus; assembly: GCF_016835505.1. Lineage (NCBI taxonomy): Eukaryota > Metazoa > Chordata > Cladistia > Polypteriformes > Polypteridae > Polypterus > Polypterus senegalus. The sequence continues at coordinate 160,265,745 of NC_053166.1, read as the reverse complement.
TGCTTTTACACATACCACCTACCTTAAGATTGTTGCAGACTATGTACACCCCTTCATGACAACAGTGTTTCAGAAGGGTAGTGGCTTCTTTTAGCAGGATAATGTACTGTGCCAACCTGCAAAAATTGTTCAGGAATGGTTGGAGGAACATGATAAAGAGTTGAAGGTGTTGACTTGGCTGACTAAGCATCTGTGGGATAGGCTGGAAAAACAAGTCTGATCCATGGAGGTCCCACTTCAAAACTTACCGGGCTCCAAGGATCTGCTGGTAACATCGTGGTGCCAGATACTGCAGGACACCTTCAGAGGTCTTGTGGAGTCCATGCCTCAATAGATCAGGGCTGTTTTGGCAGCCTACTCAATATTAGGCAGGTGGTTTTAATGGTTGGGCTGATAGTTGTATGTCCAAGCAATACCCATTAATGCAAACAATCTCTCTTGACAGGGCTGTTCACAAAAGACAAAGCTGGCTAAGTAACATGTCCGCTTCATGCTGGTGAATATTAAAAAAGTAACCCCTCTTAAGCAGTGATATTGAGTACCATGAATGAGGTCATGGATCAGGCTCCGATTCACAGTTGTTATCCAAGGACTATGATCAGCTCAGGTCTGACAGTGACATGGCTATTTAAAGCAGCGTTGTGCACAAAGGGCAGCATGCAGATCTATACACGGTGACCTCCAGGGTCAGGCATGACACCTGAACCACAGTCAAAAAAACGGGCATGACATCACCTCAAGGAAAATAGCTTGCAGCGACAGTGAACTCAGTCACTAGCCACTCTTGGGTTTTCAGTCAGCAGAAAACGATGCCTCTATTAAATTGTCGCATCTTTTCATGTTTGCCCCCTCATTCTGGCCGAGACGTAAAACATGTGCTTATAACTACAAGACAAACAAAGCATTATTCACTTGCCGTCATTAAAAATTTCACTGTTTAGGAATAGCAAAATGAAATCAAGCACTTTATTTAGCAGCACTTCATAGTAAGCATAAAAAAAAGGGGCTTAACAAGTCCAGAATTTGTTTTCATTTACACTAAATATTGATAACCAAGTTTTTAATTAATTATGTTTCAAAATTGAGTGATTACAACAGGGATAATAAACAATGTAACATGACTATGGCCTTTATCCGCAAATGATTTAAACTATGCACTGAATGTTCAGTGCTGCCTATCTTGACACGCTTCCTAACTCCTACTTTGCAGCAAACATCCCCGCCATAATTTTAATTCTCAGCTTCAGCTGTTTGTAAAAACTATTTTATTAAAATGCAATGCATAGCTTTGCTCCAACTTGATGTTTTGAAACCAAGTGAAATAAACACTTTATGTAAGTTGAAAGGAAACAGCTGGCATTCACCCAGAAGTCTAATCCTGCAATGCCATGACCTAATGGATGGAACAGCTGTGACTTATGCTTTCTGATTCTATAGTAATGACGGCCTATATGTCTTTTCGTCTTTTGATTTATGACATGGACTAAAGATATTTGACACAGCACTCACCTTTGTTTTTAACTTTCAAAATAGGTTTTTATCTTTCTCCATACTAGGTATTCCCAGTTTACGCCCTCTTCAGGCAGAACCAGAGTGAACACATCAAGCTGTAAACAGATCGGCCACACTAGTGTTTCAGAATTAAACAACTACAGTGTATTTTCCCAGAAAGGAGCTCGCGTATGCAATGGTTTATGCTGCTCATTCACAGCAGTTGTAGGGCGAGTCACTGTTTAGGTAGGTTTTCTCCGGTGTTTTGGATTCCTTCTGCATCTTAAGTGTGTACAAACAAAATTAACTGATCACTTGAAATTGGTGCAGTATGACTAAATGTGTATTATACGACAGGCTAGTGTCTCATCCATGCTGACATGGCCTCTGGCTCCCTGCAACACTAAATCAGGAAAAAAAGAAGGTTTAGTGGAATGAGTTTAAAGGACAGCACAGTGATGCTACAGTTGGAGCTGACTCTTCACAGCTCGAGGGACCTGAGCTCTACATACTCTCTGTTTGTCTCTCGCTTTCCTCTGACATTTCAGAAATGAACATGCTAGCTTCACTGACATCTGTAAATTAACATTGCTTTATTGAGAGCGGCCATATCTGATGTAATATCCAGGGATAATATCTGCTGGTGAAGGCTCTGATTCCCTCCAACCCTGTACTGGAAAGGCGGATGTAGCTGCTTCCTCATAACTCCTGGCTGGGCACCGCCTGTGCGGAGTATGACCTTTTGTCCCAATTCCTGTATCAGGTCTCTCCAGTAACATCCAAATTACGTATACTGTATACAGAGAGAGAGGTTGGGAGTGTTCACTGATACAGCACATTGCCACATCCACCACACGACGAACCACCTCAGGATCCCAATTTGGACCCGAGTGCAGTTGTACTACGGGTGACACCTCAGCACCACACTAGTTTTGATAGAATGGAACAGCACAAGGTTTTTTTTTTTGTTTTTTTTTCAGTGGCTGGAGTGCCAATTCTGCCACCATCCCTGAAATTTTTCCTTGCCAGCTGGGGGACCTGCTTGCAGGGCAGGATCCAGGTTAACGTCATACCCAGGACAGAGCAATTGCAGGTTAAAGGTCATTCTCAGTGGCCCAATGGAGTGGAATCACTTCTGGCATTTAGGTTGACCAGAAATGTGCCCTGCAGAAGACAGGCATCCTAAACAGTTGGTACCTGTCAAAACAGGGTCTTGGCTGCCCAATCATGTTTATTCAGAAAATGTATGGATGAACAGAAGGTTCCCATCCCACTGACATCTCTCCATTAAAACTGAACGACTCTTCAAAATTATTTTTATATATATTTAAAATATTTTTGAAATTCTGAATATCCAAGTTTTAACTGTTTAATTTTCAGAAAAAAATGGTTTTGTGCATGGCTGAAATTAAAACAGTAATGCTGCAAAAAAAAAAAAATCTCACAAGAAAGGAATCTGCACTCCGTTTGAGCCAACAACACATTCACAGCGAGGAAGGCACCTCTCAAATACTTAACAGGTCTGCAATCTGCATTACATTTTATTTGAAATAAATCTGTATTTAAATTAAATGTAAATAAGTCTGGAGATTTCATCTAGGAAAAATACATTATTTTCAAAGTAAGGGTGTACCTCCCATGGTGCCAGACTGTTAAATATGGATTTCATTGTGTTCTCTAAAATTGCAATAAATATTGTTGATTTAACACAATACATGATAATGAATTTATATATATATATAGAGAGAGAGAGAGTGAGACACATTTAAAACTATATATAATAAATAGAAATTAATATGAATTTCACTGTGCTCTCTAAACATGGCAATAATTATTATATTATTAGCAAAAAATGATATATATACATTCTGTGGTGGGCTGGTGCCCTTCCCGGGGTTTGTTTCCTGCCTTGCTCCCTGTGTTGGCTGGGATTGGTTCCAGCAGACCCCCGTGACCCTGTGGTTAGGATATAGTGAGTTGGATGATGGATGTGTATATATATACAGTATATATATATATATATATATATATATATATAATACACACATACGAGTGGGGGCCCAAAAATAAAGAGATTTTTTTTTCTGGAGGCTGGAGGGGCGTTAGTTCCGATGTCTGCTGCTAGGTGTGTGTTCTTGTCTTCTCTCTGCATCATTTGCCTAAGCGGCGTCCTTGAAGTGCTCAACAGATTGCATGATGCAGTGCGGAGAAAACGACCTGAATTGTGGAAATCAGGTGAGTGGCTTCTCCATCACCACAACACTCCCACTCACACAGCATTTAGTGTGTGGCGGTTTCTTATGAAAAATGAGATGACAACGGTTTCCCACCCCACCCCTACTCCCCAGACTGTGCACCCTGCGATTTTTTTCTTATTTCCAAGAATGAAGAGGGACCTTAAAGGAAAGCTTTTTTAGGATGTAGAGGAGGTCAAGAAGCAAACGATGGAGGCACTGAAGGCCATCACTTTGCAAGAGTTTCAGAGCAGTTTTGAACAATGGAAGGAGCAGTGGAACAAGTGTGTTGCATCTCGGGGAGAGGATTTTAAGGGTGCTTCAAATTTTGGAAATTTTCTGAGAAATGTACCTTCTTTTTTTTATTCTTGCTATGTTTGGGTCCCCCTTGTATAAATAAATATGTTCTCTACACATGACAATAATTTCCCTGTAAACCTAGAACAGTTTCTTTACAAAACTCTCAGGCTGAGTCCCAACAGGTGTGCTATACAAAACCCCCTTGTTGCCACCTGACTTTAAATTTGTCAGTTCCAGATCCTTCCAGCATATGAGTGCTGTTGGCCTCAGTCAAGCGTAAAGCTGAAAAGAAAGCAATTCTTACAATATTTAAAAATGAAATTATATTAACCAAAACTGCTATTATGTATTTAAGTTGCTTAGAAAGTGAATTGTACTAACAACTTTCTCAGGATTGCTTTCTAATTTAAAACTTAATATTAAATGTACAACAAATAATTTACTTTTAAAGAAAACATGAATGTGATTGCTTTATGTATAAAATGAAAGTCAGGTTATGTCAAATAGATGTTCAGGAATTTCACTTAAAGCCACCTGCTCCAACCAATGAATTGCCTTACCAGAGTTGAGCAATTGACAGACCAGGGTGGCACAGTTACCAGGTTATTCTTCAGAAATGATATACCATTACAGATGCAAAGAAGCCTAACATTGTGTTCATCTAGTATAAAATATAATATCACATACTGTCCTTTGTCAATGGTGATAGTCTCAGTAGGAATGCACAGTACATAGCGAGGGTGGTATAATTTATTAAACTCAGCAAGGCCCTTGACCTGAAAATTGCCCCGTACAATGGCTGACCCAGCACTCTGACCTCCAAAGGTCATCTGGAAAGACAATTTCCCCTAAAATCAAAATTATGAACACTGTATTCAATTAATAATTATTAAAACAGTCATGTTTAAAATGGAAACAACAGAGTCACTCATTATGTTGACTTGGCAAATCATAATACACAAGTAGTTTATTTCACAGAAGTCTGTCTGGAAGGGAATCAATGACTGATCATTTGTCTTCTGCAAATTGACAGGTAAATCAGGGTGTGTTATCCTCCTCTGGTAGCTTAAGGATTTAGACTCCTAAAGTTCATTTATGATACTCAATAATTACATAAAAACTAGAAGCGTTCAGAAAGAAATATTGCAGCCTTACAGCCAGCCTGTATTGTGTTCTTCAGTAACCAGAATACAGGTGCCTGAAAAGTATAAACAAAACAAGTATTATCATTTCCACAAGTTGTGCATATTTTGTGTTACACATCTAACAAAACACAAACTACCAGCTTTTGTTTTACATTATGCATCACATCTTTTACATCATTCTTATACACTTACAAGTACAGGCAGGTTAAACTGCTAGCTCAGGGTCACACAGTGCCTCAGTGGTAGGGAATGAACAGGAAACCTTGTGGTTTAGAAGAGTCTGTTTCCTTGCTCAGTACACCAAGCTCCTGCCTTGAATGTGACTGTAATATTTCATAATGTCAAAAAGCATTTTATTTTTGTGAAAACAGCTTACATGTAAAAATGTAAGAATCTGAATCCATACTATGTTTTAATAATGGAAGAAAGAATCCCCAGTTATTTAGTGAAAGTTTAGGTTTTATGTTATGATTAAATCTGAATTTACCAACTTTACTCCAGATTTTCTGGTAATTCAATAATTATATAAATGTGTGCTGTGGTTTAAGAAAGACTGACTACTCCGATGAATACCATTAGACAAAAGTACAGCTCAGGAGACAGAGGACTGTAAAAGAATTTCAGGATCTGATAACTGCTTTATAACTGGAAGACCTGACCTGTTAAGAGTGTAGAATGAATTCACTCCACTAATCCCTATTTCTTCCAACCTTCTGTGTAGGACATTCACCATCAGAAATGAGGGGACATTTTTCTTTTACACTTTTGTGGCAACAGCCCATGACAGCTAACTACATTTAAAAGGTCGTAGGCACAGAAGAATTTACAAAGTAAGGTAAAGGATTTACCGGCTAGGAAAGGCCTTGTAAAGGCATTCAGAAGGGGGATCATGATTCACTGGACAAGAATTAATGAAGGTTAATCTAAGTTATAAGATTGTGTCATCTTTGTAAGGGAAAGAAAGAAATGAAGTCAACTCAGATTTACGTTTTGTGCTTTTTGTTGCATATGCATGCACATACAGTATATATGCATCTTCTATAATCCTGTGATATAAACAAATTGTACTGTATTCATGAAAGGAAACATATTTGGGTTATTTGCTAAAAAGCAATATATACAGAAGTTGAATGTAGTTATAAGGCCCTATTGTCAATAAAAGGCAAAAACCAAAACTTCACTCCAAAATGAGAAAATACACAGATTTAAAAAGAGGTTTGCACCACTCTGAGCAAATAGAAACTCGAGATTTGATTCCAAGCAGTGCAGACTAGAAAGACACAAAAACTCAGCAACTACTGAAACATTTAAAAATGAAACGTGAAGTGAAGACACAAATAATCGTGAACCAAAAATGTTTTCTTTTCTAGCACCTTTCTTTCAAAGAACAGAGTATATATTTAACGTAAAGAGAAGATGGCTCATTTATAACAGGGGAGGTGACGGTGCTGGACTATTTAAAACGTGCAGAACGTTTGAGCTGGTAATCCATCAAACTTGACTTGTTACATCAAACTGCATGTGTCCACATTCAGATTGGTAAGAACAGCCTCTGTAAAACCACATTACTTAGAATTTTATAATCAGGGTCATACTGTGATGATATTTTACTTTATTTGATACATGCAGTACTAATTAAACATTAATACTAACAGACATACTAGCATTCAGCAAGGTGACAAGGAGGATGGATCTTTTAGTGTCTTTTTTTAGTAGGCCCAAAGCATTGCAAGGTGGCAGTTTTCCACAGTGACAAAGAACTTCATGTATTCCTTTATTAATAAAAATGCTCAAACTGTATGTAAACCTTAATCCCATTTATATGTCCAACATGACAAGAAGCTGTCTGGCTGAAAAGTGCATGCTGTGGCAGATGGACTTTTGGCCAGTACCATAAGCCTATTGTTTAGGAAAAGAATGTAGTAATAGTAAGAATCACAAAACCAGAAACATTATTCTCAAGTAAACAAATCAATAACAAGATAAGAGAGGCAATTAAATTCAGCAGAATAAATGTATTTGTCAGGTATAAAAGGTGAGTGGTAAAAAATAATACTCATTAAGGATGTAAGTATACAAAAGAAAACCAAAGACATCATTGTGTACAATTTCTTTATGACCATAATTCACTTACCATCTCTGCATCCTGTTCCAAACCAATGTCATGATGCTCCATTTCTTCATCACGGAAAGTCTTGATCAGCTGAAATGAAATATTAGCAAATTTTAAACAACTGTGTATTTTAAAATGTGAGTAAAATGTTTAGAAATGTACTGATTTTATTGTAATCAAAAGCATTTAAAGTCTAGGCAATTTTGAGGATCCTTAGATAATTAATATAATAAATAAAACAAGTCATTTCAACACAAAGCGCAGAAAAAAATAATGTTAACATGTTTGTGTGGTAACATGGGACTTTACCTTATTTCTAGGCCAGTGCTGCATTTAACATGGGAAACCCTGAAACTAACAATTGTCAAGTACCTTAATTTCTTTACATAATAAACTTTAAACATCAAAGAAGTGTTTCTAGGCCAGGGGTTCTCAAAGTGTTCTGAACCAAGAACCGCTTTGTCAAAGTCAAAGATATGGAGGAACACCTACAGCCACCCATTACCATAAAGTCTGTGTGGTACATTTATCATATTCTTCTTTTTTCCTGCATGCACTTGTCACAGCACTCAGAGGTACAAAGAAGAAGAGTTGACACACAAACTCAAGATACTGAGTAGGTAAGCCTGAATGGAGCTACTTGTTGGAAAACAACTTTATAACTGCCTGCCTGTATTACTACCGTTATGCCCTTGAATGGTGACCAAACAGGGACAACGCAGGCTAACTCTTGTATTGCTGCTGTGTGAGCTCCCTCATTACTGGTTCAAAGAACAGGATCAGAGAGGGAAACTGTAGAAGTAAAGGATGTTTCTGCCTGCATGAAAGTCGGACAGGACGCTCTGTGCCCAGTGTCTTACAGCCATTTCATGTGCTCTCATCAGTTAGAAAGTTCGGCCCATGAAGCACCTGGCACATGCTTATGGACCACACTTTGAGAACCACGGCTACTTGCAACTTTTCTAATCTTTTTCAAATGAACATTTTAAATGCAATCAATACATAATGTGATTTTTTCCCCCCTTCAAATATGTCATTCTATCAAGAAATTATCCTTAAGGAGCATGAATCTAAAATCTTGCCAAGACTGTTTTATTTAAATTTTGATACATATTAAAATATGGTTTCCACTGTTCACAGAAGCCACCTTGCACATTACAAACGGTGATGTTTGCTGATCCAACACCATTTAGGGATATGCTTGCAAATCTACAGAAATGTGTCATGTCAGGTTTATTGTGATGTGTACATAGTACTTAGCAAAGATTATAAAAATACAATGAATCCATCCATCCCATCCATCCATTTTCTAACCCGCTGAATCCGAATACAGGGTCACGGGGGTCTGCTGGAGCCAATCCCAGCCAACACAGGGCACAAGGCAGGAACCAATCCTGGGCAGGGTGCCAACCCACTGCAGGACACACACAAACACACCCACACACCAAGCACACACTAGGGCCAATTTCATTAATAAAAAGTCATCTGGCATTACCTACCTGTCAAAATAAAAGTACATATATTCTTTGTTAAGGAATACATTATGTGCTATTGATGTGACTATGACCATTATTATTTTAAATATTTACTTGCAATCCATCTTACTATGTACATTTAAAGACTAGATACTAACAAACAATTCACAGGGTATGAAGTCTGTGTAATGTAGATTAGGCTTTTTGAGCTCTACTTATTTAATGAATGTTTGAAAGAAGGATCTGTTTTTAATATTCAGAATTAATTTATAGAAGCCCACAAAATCTTAAAGGCCGGTGTAACAAACGACACACAGACCACACACAGTAGCTGTATAAAGTGTCAGAACGCATCCTGGTAAAATAAATATAAACCACATGAGACAAGATACTGGTAGTACAATACAAAAAAAATACACGAAAGGTAATTACAATGAACATAAGGCAAAAAGCAAATGTTTATAGTGCTAAACCGTACTTTTTGCTGTTTATCTATTCTGTAGTTTTCTTAAACACTCGCTTTTATTGTGGCACATGTTGTTTTTCAGTCACTAATGACACTAATGTATCCTCACACACCTGCTTATCTGCTAAGATAGACTGTTAATAATTGGATCTTTTCTAGTAGCTAATTTTGCCTCCTCAATATGAAGTAATGCGTTTTTTATAATAATGACAGGATTGCCTAGCCAAATCTGCAAGTGTCTTCCCTATAGGAGGATTAGGGTATTTCTTTTCCTGTCCGCCTATAGGTACTGTCCATATGCATGCACAGCTTCGAGCATCGCCTAAAACTTGGATATTGTGTCAGAGAGAAAAGTGATTTTTACACACTGTTGCAGCCGGTTGGCTTCTTTCTTTCTTTCCTTGGATGTGCCATGGCCCACTTTATAGCCTTCGCTTTCAAGGAAATTGGCTAGTGTTCTTTTGCTTGAATGAGAATCATCGTTATTTTCTCCAATGTCCACTTGAGCCTACTTCCTTGATCCACTAAATGTGTGGGCATTCCAGACAAGTCTGTAGTATTAACTGATCAGCACAGCACCACATGGCCCAAACTGCCATGCCTTTCGATCGTTTTTTTTTTAATTTCTGTCTTAATGTTCTTTAACATTTATTTAACCAATTATTGAATTACCAATTTAAGTGGGTCAAGTTTTTGTTAGAAATTCTTCTGAAAGTTTACTGGAATTTGCTTTTTGTGGTCGTTTTACTGTAGCATATTATTTGTGTGAAAATAACGACATAGCAAGGAGACTGTGCCACCTGGAATCACGCAGCCCAGCTATCTGTGATGGTTTGCAAGTGCCTGTCATTGGTATTTATTTTGTAGCTTACTGTTAAAGGACAGCACAATGCTAAGTCGGCAGGGTAGATGATCAGGGGTGTGTTAAGGCTTACGTGACTGTCCTGCAGTGCACTATCCATAATCACTTAGTTAAAAAGTGTTTTTAAAAAAACATTAGATAAATAGATAGCAATGAAAGGCACTATATGATAGATAGATAGCTATGAACGGCACTATATAATAGATAGCTAGCAATGAAAGGACTATATAATAGATAGATAGTTTCAGACTTCATTGTTTAAAACACTATTGTCCCATCCTGGGTTGATTTCTGTCGTACATTTTATGACGCTGGGATAGGATCCCGCCGCTTAACAACCCTAATTGAAAAAGCAAGTACAGAAAAAGTGAAAGGTTGTTTAAATATATGAATGCAGCAATGGTTAACTAGTTATCAGTATTTTATTTCCAATATTCAAAGTATTTAAAAAAAAAAAAAAGTTATTGCATTCAGCATTAAGTGGAAAAAACAGCAAGAATTATTAATAAAATGAGTTCCTCATCAGAAATGTGCACAGTTTCAATTAGTTGGTGGCATATAAACACTTTACCTCAAGTAAATCTTTGTATCTTTCAGGATCTTCTTCCATTAATTCTCTAATCTGACTGTTGTAATGTTCAGAAATAGTCTCTTCAATCGCTACAGTGCAGGCCATTGCTGCTTCTTTTCCCAACAGTGCTGACCCAGCTCCTTTTTATGTACAAATACATAGGGACACAATGAAATTGGTAATAAGAAGAGAACATTTTATGAATCAAAGTCCTCCTTTTTTCAATCTGATCTGTTAGTGTAATTTTGTTTCTGTTTTACATGATCTGCCCTTTGAATACTGCAACAATAATAAATTGAAGAAAAACTGAAATATCTCAATGATCAGGTGAAAAAAATTAAATCGACTCACCTAAAGCAAAACCTGCAACATTCCAGAATGGCATCAAGATGGTAGGGCGGACTCTGTTTTCTGCCATCAGCTCAATAAATGTTTTTAAGTGCTGCTTCTCCTGGTCCCACATGTGCTGCAATTCAAAGTGAAATCTTTCAGCTCTTTCCCATGGTAGTTTATGATAGCTGGGTTTGCATGGAATAATTAACTTAGTAGCACCATTAACAGGAACACTGCACCCTATCTGATTTCTATGTTATGTGAAGCGACAGCAAAGAGACATTTTGTACATAGGAATTAAGGTGCTTGGGCTAAAACTTTCTCCCTGTTTTATTATAAATTCTGTTGAGAAATTCAGTCACTAGTACAGTGTTTTATAGCTACATTTACTTTCTGGTTTTATTGCTGTACAATAAAAACCCAACATATCAGGCAAACAATAACCAAAGGGTAAAAGAAACGGAAACACAAACACACAAGAGCTGAAGAGATTCATAATAAAAAGTACACCGATAGTCAACATCTCACACTGCGTCAAAGGCCAGGGAGTAAAAGTAGGTTTTTCAATAAGATTTAAAAGACAGCAAGTGAAGGAGCCTGCCTAAAGTGCAACGGCAAATTGTTTCAGAGTTTTGGAGCTGCAACTGAAAAAGCCCGATCACCTCGGAGTTGGCATCGTGCCTTAGGAACAAGTAAAAGAATCTGGTTTGCTGACCTGAGAGAGCGGGACGGTACATAAGGGTGGCACAGTTCCGACAAATAAAATGGTGCACGACCATTAAAGGATTTAAAAACAAATACAAGGATCTTAAAATGGATTCGAAAATGAACCGTAAGCCAGTGAAGGGAAGCCAAAATCGGGGTAACATGCTCATGCTTTCTTGTGCCAGTTAAAAATCAAGCAGCAGCATTTTGCACCAGCATTTTGCACCAGCTGTAGGCGAGCAATTGGAGGCCTGGCTAATTGCAAAAAGAAGAGCATTGCAGTAATCTAGACGAGAGGTTATAGAAACATTTCACTGTTTCAAGGTTGCGTTTAGAAAAAAAAAGGCTTGATTTTTGACAGCCACCTCAACTGGAAAAAGCAAGACTTATATACTAGCCATGTGCGCCCATCTACGTTGCACGTGTTAAAGTTGTCTGTGAAGGGCTCCCTGTTTAAACGCGGCTGCCAATCGTGAACTGGGCCCTTCGTCGCACAGCATTATGATTTTTTTATAAGGGAAACAAAATTACAAAGGAAAATCTTTGGACATTGATTCGATAGGAACGGCCTACTCGGAATCACTGTCCGAATAGTAATTATATGGTGGTGTAGGAGCATTTCTGCTTCTGTCCGTTCACAGTCCGTCTTGTTTTCACGACGCTGCCGTTTCCTCTCACGATGTCTTCTCAGCCTTTCTCCAATCTCGCAGGTTGCTTTGTGGCAATCCAAAGAGTAAGGCAATATACACAGAGCAAAAGGGGGACACATAGATATCCAGGCTCTTTAAAGCATAAATAGGGATCACTTCACTGACATGTGAGCAAGCCACGGTACAACTGTGAGACGCGCAGCACTCGCCGGCTACAACGTAACAATAATAATTTCCGGAACGTTCTGTTACGTTGTCATTCATTTTACCTACTGTCTGTCTTTCATTCATATGTTACATAGGCACGTATCTTTTATCTTCGGCGATCTTATTCTCTAACCAGGCCTCAGGAGCTAACCAGCGTAACACTGTCCACCACCCCTTTCATTATTCCGGCACATTGTTGACATCCGTGAGTAACAAAAACGTACTAAACTGGAAGGTGGTCTACGCATGCATGGAATTTGCGGACAAACAAAGATCAAGATCTAAATGAAGATCTCTTTTATTTAATTTAAAGCACAACAATTTGTTTAGTTTGAATGTCTGTGTTTTGAGGTGTGACTGGCGTACTGCAGTCTTCAGTAGTATAAGCCTGGAGGAGATTCTTAATGCAATGCCTATGTTTTAGCGGTCTCTCTACTGCCATCTAATGCTTCTTCTTCTAATTCATTCGCGGACAAACAAAGACCAAGATCCAAATGAAGATTATATATATATAGAGATATATAATATATATATATTTATAAGATATGGTGTAAACCCAGTCCGACTAATGAGAGGTTTGCACATTCACATCACATTTTAATGGATTTTCTCAGCGTATAATCTATACTTTCAAAAGATGTGTTAATTTAATTGTGTAAAGTTTTCCCTAGTGGGAGTACAAGTCAGCCCTGTACCCAGTTCTGAAATGACAACAGCATGTGGTCATAAAATGGGGATTTCTTGCACAAGAAAAGTACAATACATGCATATTATATAATTTTAATGTAATGTGAAAGATATCATTAACATTATAACAAGTTGTGCATTTTTCATTTATTTTTTTCATCGTTCCCTTCATTAAACTCTTATCTATCAGCTCTTCCACCATTCAGTTTAACAGTGAGCTGGAATTATTTCCATCTGCCAAGGACTGAAGGGAGGATTTTAACCTTTAGGGGGTGCCATTGCTTTTCAGAACACACTCCCACTTGGGAGTCACCAAAGAGTTCGCTGAACAAACCTCAATCAACGCTGCTGTTGAAGTTCTTCGAAGAACAGCCATTTGCCCAGCATAGATTCGGTTGGCTCCATACTCTCCTGCATGGTCCACCCTGAGCATTCTGTCCATCATGGCTTTCTCGGTGCTGTCTCTAGCTGGTGGCACAACATTGTACGCCCTTAAAGATGTGTGCTGAACTTGTTGCCTTTGTCTGCTTCCTAGGAAACACAATGAATTGAGATATTAAAAACGGGCTTGTTTCTCTCTGGTATGGTCCTAGAATAACTGAATTCCATTGTGGTTTACACTGCTGCCTCACAGCTTATGGGATCAGAAATCAGTCTGGTCAGGGTGTGTGTGTGTAGGTTTGTGCATTTTGCCTGTATTGGCACGAGTTTTCTGACTGGTGATTCAGAATTGATATTCTGTTAGTGAGTGAGTGTATCTGTCCGGCAATACACTGGCATACAGAAGGGCCGATTTCTCTCTTGTTACATGATGCAAAGATAGACTGGGGACTCTTTTGTAACTTTGTAATGGAAAAGGTATGCTCAGAGAATGAATGTATTGAGTAGGTAATAGTGGAGGAAGCATTATGACACTTCGAAAATAAACTAATTAAACAGGCACAAGCAGTTTTAGTTAGGACTGTTAAGTGACAACTAAACAAAAATCCAGAAGTACAGCACTTGTAAGATTTGGGCTTAATGACAAGACTGGGTAAATTCTGAACCTGATCATGGCCTGTAAACAGCATGCACGCTGTCTCTGGGTTATTGAAGGTCTTGAGTATTCAGGCTTCCACCACAGCTCAAAGATGATGTGTGCATTATTGGCCCACAGTGGATGAATGGTTGAGTGGCTGTGCCCTGTGAAGGACTGGCACCATGTCCAGAGTTGGCTTCTGTTCTCTCTAATTTGAGGTGTAACTTGCTAGCTAACGTTTTGAACTGTAAAACACAGAGAAACCAGTTCAAGTCCCATCTTTGACCCAGTGTTACTCAGTTACCCTGCTTTGTCAGACAGATACAGAGATATTATTACGAGTATGATATGAAAAATGCCTCAGGTTTGTATTCACAATAGTACTACATAATCTTGAGATTTTACAAGCCTCACTACTGATATCCTTTAAGATCACGTGTTTGTCCCCCACTTCAAAATGGTTTCTCGTTTTTAGAAATATGACAAGAATTGTTCTAAAGTTGCAAAATGTTGAGGAAAGGCATTGAAAGAAGCTATAATAATCACGATATTGCCACCCTCCCTGTCTCTATCTGCTGACTTGTCGATGGTTTAACCAGTCACTGAGCACAAGCTCTTTATAAAAATAAAACTGTCGTTATACTGAACGTGTAACGGGGCTTCGCGCTACTCTCCTTTATACTAACGATCCGAATCTTTTCTTTCAGTCCTCATTATTGACTCCATCGGTGTTAAACTTGTGAAAAAAGGGAAACGTATAAAATACCGTAATTTGTATTTGTTCACAAAACATTTGACAAACATCCAGCTTCGTCGCGGAGGTCTCTGTTTCTGTTGCTTTTACTCGAGTTCAGTCCGATATGGAGACACGAGACAGGTTTACTAAACACGCTTCCACGCATTTCGAAGATCACCTAACAGGTACGACGCTGAACTTGAGACGACAAAGTCAAAGGCAATCAAGCTGAGGAGATGCACTACATACCTCTCCCATAATAATGCGAACAGATGCAAAAAAACCGTGATGCTACGAATTGTTCAATTCGCGGCAGGTTCGTGGGAAGACCCATCTGCTTAACAAAATCTCTTTCGTGCCTCCAGAAAGACAGTTTATATATTTGGAATAATCACTTCGGGATCAACCATTGCTGAGAGAACGCAACAGTTAGTGTCGCTGTAAAATGACGTCACGTCAAATGGTGCCGCATTGGCCGCGATTCAAATATCGCTCCACCCAACCTCCTGCCCACCTCAATAAGGGGCTAAAGAAACTTCAAACTTGGCAGAACTCAACGTGAATCGTTTTAACTTGCTAAATGTGTCAAAGTGGTGAAGACGGATTTTTGTTTTTGATGTTTCTTTTAACAAATTTGCAGTTGAAAAATATTTTAAATATATGCCAGGTAGGCTACTTTTTTTTTTGAAAAACGGGTGTGAATATATACGAATTACTCTTCTTCTCCTCAAAAGTACCCAAGTGCAACGCCCTCCACCTTCAAGTACTTTTTTTATATCAACACAAAAAGTCAACCGAAATGGCGCAAACCTGGCAAACCGCAACCTGTCAGTGGTGACCACCCAACACCTTCAGAAACCGCTAAGGGAGTGCGGTGGGATTCATTCATTCTTTTAGCAAACGCGCCTAGATGTTACTGGGAGGTCATCCGCGTGTCCATTTTTCTTACTCTAAGCTGCCTGCAGGAATAAAAACATGACCCTCAGTTTTACTTTTAAGTACACAATAACATGTCCCTCTGCCATGATGGAATGATGACATTTTTCATCTTTGCAAAGTGGAACATCACTGTCGCAGTCCTCAGTTTGTGATAGACCCGCATGCTACTTCTAAAAGAGTATTTTAACTGAAGGTAAAGTTTGTATACAAAGAGAGAGAAAGTAGTTTACTCAGAGAGGTAAAACGTTTTTTTGTGCACACCTCACCCTTAAAATAGTTTCCGCACAGGTCCTGCCCCCCGAGTATTACTGATTGTTGTCACTGGATGGAGTTAGTCACGTTCAGTGTGTATTTATTTATTTATTAACGTTTTTCAGACGCGCATCCCATTACCGGAACGTGGTGACAGTTAACTATTCTGCTGTAGTCTGGTCCGCTCGAATGAAAGTATAAATCTAAATGAATGACACCTAACTCTCTTTCTCTTTTTTCTTCCGTGGTATAACTAATGCTCCCAGAATACCAGAGCAGCAAGATCATGTCAGATTAGAGCCATATTTCCGAGGAATGGCTTTGTTTTAAATTTATGACGAGCTGACCGTTTTGGGCACGGTGCGAATGCATTTCTAACACGTTTCTTTTGCATCTCTTGTTCGTTGGTTTATTTTCCAAAATACTCCCCCAGCTGCGTCATATATTCTTAATTTAGCAACATGGAAGGGAAAAGAACATAAATTGCCTATGTCAACCTTTTTTTTTAAATTCCTGCCAGTATGTTCGTCATCCTTTATTATTCATAGCACCCTTCATGATAATCACCGGCGTCACAGTATTTCTTCCACGCTGCGAGTCTTGGGGTGGTGTGTTCGCAGGAATGAAGTTTGATGAAACGACTGACTTTTTTAATTATGAAGACACGATGGATTTTCATTGGAGAAATGTGCTTTTTAAAATAAAGTCTAAGGACTGGCTGACTGAGCTCGTCGTGTGTTTAATTTAGAAGGCAGATATTAAACATTTGAAGGTGCGCTACCAGTAAGTCATCTGTAGATGGCAGTACAAGACAGTAGTTGTGCAATAAAGTTGAGCAATCGCTTCAAACGACAGGCTTCTTGCGCTGTTTATTGTATACCGTGCATTAAGCACTCTTATGAAAACTGATTTATTTCATGAAAATTAAAAGTGGATCATTATTTCATATTTGTATAGACATAAATCATTATTATTCGTTCATCCATCCATTATCCAACCCGCTACATCCAAACTGCAGGGTCACGGGGGTCTGCTGGTGCCAATCCCAGCCATCACAGGGCGCAAGGCAGGAAACAAACCCCGGGTAGCGCGCCAGCCCACCGCACCATTCGTTAATTAATTTTCAAAATCTGTTTTTTAAGTACATGGTCCTGTGAAGTTCAACGGTGCCTATCTTGGCAGCATCTGCTGTGATGCTGGAATTCGACCATCAGAGAACGCACTCTCTGCAGGCCATTTTAACGTAGTTGATTGTTGGGATGTGGGAGGAAACCAAACTTGGACAAGGGGAGAACCTGAAAGCTGTATGCAAACAGTGACCGTGGACAGCAATGCCAAGCACTGTGTCATTTTTTCATTAGCACATAATCTTAAATTTATGTAGAAGTATCCACCATCATAAGGCACATTATAATGCAGACATATTTAAGGTACTGTATAGGTAAACTGGAAAATAATTGAACAGAATACATTTTTAAAAACGCTAGGTGGTGATTATCACCTCCAACTATTCATCAATCATTTGACGTCCATCATCTATTCATTCATTGCAGATTTGTGTGTTTCCTTTGTGGGGTCTCAAAAAGCCTGACTGCATTTCAGCCTCATCAGCTTCAAGACCTTGCAAGGACACTGATCCATGGCAAGGCACAGTCTATTACTCGCACAAACTTGGCTCATGTTTCTCACTAATATATAAGGCACATCTTTAGCTTGTGGAAAGAAATTTGAGTACCTGTGTCATGTGGACACAAACTATGACTGGGCTGAAAATCAAAAGTTTGAGTCTGAAGCTTTGAGCAGAGCTGTCCAGAGGAATGAGCGTTATAGGTGGCTGCCAAGGGCAGCACATCATGGTGAAGGGACATAAGCAGGAAAGCCAATTGATCAATTTGTATAAAGTACATCTACAAAAAAGATCCGTGAACATGGATAATAAAGAAAGATTAACATACTAGGAACAATGACTTGAAGAGAAAGAATTAAAAATGTTTTGTTAAGACCGCTGTCTGTTTTAAAGTGAATCTTGGCCTCGGATTACAAAGTCAGTGATAATGAAAGCCTGCTGCTGTGGAGGTTCACAAGTCCTTCTCTTGTGGCGGGCAGCCTTCAGACAGGCAGTGGGGTTAGAACTGAGTACCTTCAGGCATTTACTTCATAAGATGACATTATATTTAAAGTATAAAGCACTTCTTTATAAACACTGTATAAAATGCTAACAGATAATTGAACAGCATCTACAGAGTTAGCTAAGGTTAAAGCTAGCAGGCAAATGTTATATAGTGCCTTTCTGGAATATGGCTTCTAAGTACAAGGTGGTCCAGTTCTAATTATGCTGATCCAGGTCGTCTGGATGACTTTGATTTATGCAGGGACGATTCCAGTTCGACGCAATCGTCGTAAGTTTGCTCGATGGCCCGGGATTTTTCAGGTGATTTTCTATGTAATAAACTTAATAAGTTATAGCATAATGAAAATTGCATAATTAGATCTGGACCACCCTATACTTGACAGGCACAGTAAAGGTTTATGATGTATCTGAACGTCTGCTGGAGCTGTCACAGGCTGCTTATGTGACTTGCTTAAAATCACTGAGTGGGTCACAGCTAGGAACTGAGCCAGCCGCCATGTGATTTAGGGTTCCAGTCCATACCCACTGTACCACCTTGTTGGGTTTTACATAATTAGTTAGTAAAATATTACTAGTTTATTATGTATTTCAGACAACAGTGTCATTTTCTAGATTAGTAGATTAGAAAAGCATATATTTGGTAAGCATGCGATTCCTTAAAGCAGCATTTGAGTTGAAGAGTGTCACAATAGGAGGATCTTTTAAGGAGTCCTCCAGGGCTGAGATGGGAAGCACTGTTGTAATGGAGGGCACAGGACTAGACGGACAGGAATACCTTTTGTAGTTTGTCACTCACAATTTTAATTGTGCTTTAGTTTTGTGCAGTACAGACTCTTTTAGCCTTAAATGAATTCAAAGGAGTTCACTCTGGTCAGTGTTACAGTAAAGTTTAAGACACAGCTCTGGAGTGCGCTTGAGCAATGGCCCATTTATCCTGGGGTCCAGCACACGCAGGTCAATGCAGAGGCGCTATAAACCTAACAGTAAGTCTTTTGTGGGAAACTCATGTGGAAATGTGGAGAACAAGCCAACTTCATAGAAGAACCAAATTTGGAAACTGAATGTCGTCATGCCGCCAATGCTATCACTTCATTGTGGTTGTTATGAAACAATTGCATTCTAACATACAAAGCCAATTAAAGCAACTTGCACTTAGGTGGGAGCTGTTTTTGTCACCAAGGTGAAGGCTTTATAAAGATATGATGTGCCACTCTTAGCAGACGCTGGGCTGATGACCTAAGCAAGAAGTGAAGACAGGGCTCTTTTTTCTAACGTTGACAACAAAGAATATTGTACTCCCAGGTCCCTGTGCTTCACTTTGCTCTGCTGACTCATCTATTAAAACCTCCAGACTCAGCCCACCTTATATTATAACCAATTACTGCAGATGCCCTACTATTTTAGGTTTTGCACACACATGCATTAAATTGTGGTGGCACAACGGGTAGCGTGGCTGCAGCGCTGCTCTTGGACGCTGTTTCATTCTGAAATGGTTTAAGTGGTTTCCTGCAGTGATTCTAAAACATGTTGTTAGGCTGGTTTGAGAACGTGCCCAGTAATGGCCTGGCTGGTCTGCAGGAGAGCCTCAGGATTCTTCACAATCCCAGATAAATTTAGGTGACTTCAGAAAATCTGGGAATGAACTAAAACACACAGTGATACCAGCATCCTTGTATGGCCCATACTTGAACCCTTTTGCCATGTATTTAATCCATATATTTTTGGCAAAGTACACTAGCAATTTGGTTTCATTGCTAAATGCATAAGATGTCTTTATTTTACATCAAATTTTCAGTAATCCTAAATGGTACTGTTTGGAAATCCGGCATTCATTTAGTCAGTTCCAGGGGCACTTAATTCCATTGTAGCCACCTTTGCAACTGTTCATTTTTATAATCCCAGACTTTTACAAAAAAAGAAGTAAGAAAAGAAGTCTGCGGTTTAGAGTGAATTAACTTGCAGTTAAAGTGTCTGTTTTCTAAATTGGTGCTTACTTTTGTTTTAGCAGCAGCAGACCTTAAGTCTTTTATTACCAGCAACACGGCTCAGCTAATACTCCCAATTAAAGTAATAATTGCAGTCTGAAGCCCCACAGGTCAGTATCCATAGCCCCCAACTCTCAAACATCCAACAGAAAAGCAAAAATTCTAATTCCAAATGATGGGGTCACCGAAAGAAAATGTCACAACGCATGTACATACACTGTAATCAAGTCAACAACTGTCTTTATTTTGTATTTTACATAATCCAGATTGAATTTATATTTGTTCCAGCCTCGTCATTCTGGACAAAAATTTTTAAGTGCCTTTCAGAGAGCTTGGACGTCACAATCCCCCCTAATCCACTAACAGCTGTGTTTGGTGTACTCCCAGAGGGGCTTAAAGTAAAGAAGGACAAACAAACTGTGATTGCCTTCACTTCACTATTGGCACGCAGACTTATTGTGCTAAACTGGAAGAATCCTAACTCTCCTCTTTGAAGTCAGTGGGAAACCGATGTTATAAATTATTTGAAATTGGAAAAAATCGAATTCTCACTTAGAGGATCTGTGCAGAACTTTTTCAAAACCTGGCAGGATCTAATCAATAATATTTTAGAATAAGCTCTTAAAGCACTGAGGAAGCAGATTCTCTTCCCATTTCTTTTTCATCTCCATTTATCTTTATCCGCTTATTAAACTCATCCATTTATTCTCCTGCGGTGTGCTGGCACCCTGCCCGGGGTTTGTTTCCTGCCTTGTGCCCTGTGTTGGCTGAGATTGGCTCCAGCAGACCCCCATGAACCTGTAGTTAGGATATAGCGGGTTGAATAACAGATGGATGGATGGAAGTTTTACTCTGTTGGCCATGCTCTCTTTCTTAGGGGTGGGGGATGATTTGTTTTCAATCCTATTTTTCGTAAAAATTGATCTATTTGTATGGATTGATTACAATAAAATCAATAAAATTAAAAAGAAAAAAAAGAATTTATATTTGTGTGTATATATATATATATATATATATATATATATATATATATATATATATATATATATATATATATATATATATATATATATATATATATATATATAGGGCGGCACAGTGGTGCAGTGGTAGCGCTAATGCCTCGCAGTTAGGAGACCCGGGTTCACTTCCCGGGTCCTCCCTGCGTGGAGTTTGCATGTTCTCCCCGTGTCTGCGTGGGTTTCCTCCGGGCGCTCCTGTTTCCTCCCACATTCCAAAGACATGCAGGTTAGGTGGATTGGCGATTCTAAATTGACCCTAGTGTGTGCTTGGTGTGTGGGTGTGTTTGTGTGTGTCCTGCAGTGGGTTGGCACCCTGCCCAGGATTAGTTCCTGCCTTGTGCCCTGTGTTGGCTGGGATTGGCTCCAGCAGACCCCCGTGACCCTGTATTCGGATTCAGCGGGTTAGAAAATGGATGGATGGATGGATATATATATAGAACGGCATGGTGCTAACACTGCTGCCTCATAGTATGGAGACCAGGGTGGGTTTGCATGTTCTCCCTGTGTTGATGGGGGTTTCCTCCCACAGTCCAAAAACATGCAAGTGTGTGTGTGTGTTCACCCTGCGAAGGAGGACTGGCATCCTGTCCAGGGATTGTTCCTGTTTTGCTCCTTATGCATCCTGGGACGCTGCCACGCTGGTCAGGATTAAGTGGGCTTGGATAATGGTATGGTATGATTTTTGAATATGTGACATGATTTAGTGAAGGACTGTCAGCATGCAACTGCAGAGGGAAAAAAATAAATGTTAATCCTATGCTCAAAAAAAATGTAAAGTATTTTTAGTGGCACAGAATTTTAGCTACATGGCCTTCATCAGGTGTGTGATTTTTTTTGCATACATGCTAAATGATTGTATTAGACCACCATTAGGAACTCCCGCCCTTTGTGGCCTCAGACATCCTCCAGATGCCCTTTAGTTGCTCACATCTACTGCACAGCACCGTTGTATCATCCACCAAGCAAATCGTGGCACTTGGAATCAGAGTCTTCAAGTCCTCACCACAACATATGCTGATGCTAGAAAATGAGAATAAAAGACTCCTTGCCGTTTTCCCTCAAATATGCTTTTCAAAAGTGACTAAGGTTAGTCCTTAAAAGTGTAACCTTTCATTACACATCACAGAAAGGCAGTGTCATGTTTTGCGAGTACCAATATTCATTGTCTAAATGATTGAGGCATTGCCTTCAAAAACCACCGGCTACTTGACGGTCATCAGAAGATGAGGATCAGCTGTGTGTTGTGGAGAGTGAAGAGGACAACAAAAGATCCACACGCTCAACTCTGCTATGGTGATGACTTCCGGAACGGAAATGGAGGGAGACCAAAAATAGAAACTTCATTTTAAATAACGTGAAATAAGAGTTACAGTATCAGCCCTTTACTTATCTAGCCTGTTATTTTCATGGAGCGATTCCTTTAATCAACAGGATGCGGGCTCTAATAGCTTAAAGACTGTAAGAAACGATTTTTAGCTCCAGTATAATAGTCTTGTCAACACTGCAGACATGGGATTTTCCTTTCGTGGTGGAAGTAACTTCATTTAAGTTTTTGTTTCCATTTACTTTAATGTCTGTTTGCCATCAGCCACACTCCTCCTTATGTTTTTCATTTATGTGATCTCCTTTAAAAATGTTACACAAAAACACGTTTAGGAAAAGCCCCAGAGGAAAAAAGGATATGTTTTATGGAAATAGAAACTGTCATATTTTTTTTTCAAAAGTGGCTGACAATATGGCAAAGCATCATCTTATATTAGAGTATTATGTCATTGATATTTCCAAACAAACACCATTATTATCATTCTTTAGTTTAAAAATGCCTTTCATCTGTGACCAGCTACAAATACCGATATACTTGCAGTGCATTTGAAGATTTAGCCTGAAAATTTAAATTCTGCAGACTATGGAGAATTAAAGATGAAAAAGGTAAAAATGAGATAGCGTTGTGTTTGCTTTAACACAAATGGAAGTCTTGTATTTGAAGTCTGAATGTTCTCCTTTGTTGCCACAGGTTTCCACCCACAGTGCTGTAAAATGGATGGATTTAGCCAATGTCACGTCACACGATTTCTAGTCGTGGTTTATGTCAGATTTGCTGCCAATCTTGTCACCGGACTGTTTCAACTTAAATAACTGACAATCATATGTCACATGCTGAGTTCCGACCTTCTAGCACAGTTGTGTTCACCTCTTTTTCTGACAGCCAATAACGTGCTGTCTAATGGAGTTGGTGCTGTTAACAGCTGCGTTGAGCTCAGTTGTAATCTCTGCCTTTTTTTATCCATTCTGTTATGGTACATAAAATACGAGATATCAGAGAGACAAGCCTCTGTTCTGTTTGTGAGGTCCAAAACACCCGTGTTCTTTTTTCCTTGTCGCTGCATTCTGTGCGTCGTTCTTCCGGTTGAGCATTCATTGGTTTTCAGCTCCCATGCACACAGAGCCGACTCTATGACTAAAGACAAAGTCAAGCCTGTTTAATTTTATCAGAGCGAGCTACAGACTCGTTGTAGTGACTTGCTGGGCATGTCACATTATGTGACTGGCTTCACAGGGCCGTGCAGTTCACAGTTCTCCAATGTGGTATGATTATGTTATTAAAGACTACAACTGAAAATCACTGGAAGAGATATCCAATGAGACATAGCCTTTAATAAGCTTGTGAGTGTGTCCAGTGGTAAAATGGCAATCTCAACCAGGCTCAGTCCCTGCCTTATACCTAATAAGAAATAAAGCTGCCCGCTAAACTGGACTTGGAAAATGGATGAATATCTGTAACAGATGTCACGCATGTGCACATAGGGGGTAGCTTAAGGGCTCTGCTGGTTGTAATTCCCCGCTGCTCCAGGGGTTGGCACTGTATTCTAATGTGTTTTCTTGTTGTCCTTCTCGAGATGGCATGATGATGTCACTTCTGGTGTCTGTCGACCTGGACTCACCTCTTTCTGTCAGAAATACTTAAGACCAGAAGGTCTGCCTTCTTGAGGCATTTTTCTACTCAACTTGCATCTGCACAGTTGTTGTGCATTTTCTTTGGTTTACATCTCATTTAATTATGCGTGATTAATAGGATGGTACCCCAACTGTTTAGTGTGGCCTTGTCTAGTCTTGTACACAGTATATATATAATAATATCTAATTTATATATATATATATATATATATATATATATATATATATATATAAATTCACTCTGCTCTTTTTCATGTGGAGAGGTGTAGTGGTTAGTGTTTCTTTTCTTCCAGGTACTCCAGTTTTCTTCCCACACCTTCAAAGACACGCTAGCTCAGTTAATTAGCAGCACCCATTTGACCCCATGTAAGGGTGGTTATTTGCACTTTGGCCCTGTGATGGACTGGTGGCCTTTCCATATTTTTTGCCTTGTCCAGGGCTGCTTGAACAGAACTTGGCCACAGTAACCCTGAATTAGATTTCATAAGTTTGAGAATTGTTGTGTTCTTTTTCATAAGGGAGGCAATCATTCCAACCATCAAGTTCACTTGTTTGGCTGATACCTGAAGCTGATGTTACACTACGCAATTTCTAATTGTTGGGCATGTCAGACTTGCTACCTGCAAGTGCCGGACAATGTCAATTTACAAGACTGAAAATTGCTGGCCACATCAAATTTAGTGACTGTTGGTCAACTTTCACCCCTTTTTCTGACAGCCAATACTGAACCAGTGCTTTAGGAGGGGTTAACGGGTAAGGCTAGATCAGCTGCCATCTCAGCCCTTTTTCTTTTTTCCATTTTGCTGTGATACATAAAACACGAGACATCAGACAAGCAAGCATCTCTTCTGCTCATGAAGTCCAGATCACGAGCGATCCTTATACCTTGTCACTGCATTTATGCCTTGTGCTTCCACATGAGCATTTATTGGGTGTCGGCACTCCTGCACATGGAGCCATACTGATGACTTAAGACAAACTCAAACCTGTTTAATTTTGTTGGGACGAGTCGTGGATTAATGAGAGTGAGTCGCTGGGCATGTCACATTACTGGCTTCACAGCAGCCTGAGACTTAATACAATTTTGTGACAGAAGGCTATGACTAAAGGTTACAACTTATAAGTTAAGGTCTGAGTATTTCAGTTAATGCATTTGTCGCATATGTAAGGAGTATAGGCCATGTTTTGCATTCTGAAACTGCTGAAGTTGTATTTGAGTTTCAGTTCCCACTAAGTCACCTCACCCACCAACCGTTGCCCTTACTGTTAAAGCACTGAAACACCTGTGACATTCCTGTAAAATATCTTGGGTGGTGTTCACACTAGTAAGGCATGAACTATGATAGTTACCTAAACAAGTTGCAGTACTTACTACACTTCAGTTGAAATTAACAGGGAATGTCTGAATTTATTCTGGGAAATATTCTTCTTTGCTACAGAAACACCCCTGATAACCCAGTTTCTGAGCCTGGTGTGCCTTCAAAATGGTGCTGTACACTAATGTACTTAAAATAATACAGTCTGTTTTTGAATTTCCTGTGGTGGAGGAGGAATCAATAATGAACACTTATTTACAGACTGTTAAAAAAAGTGCATTTCCTGCTCTTTGGAGTCTTCAAAGATACCATCTATAGGAAAAGCTTGGGTATTGGCTTGTGAAAAAGTGAAGATGGATTCAGACTGCAACAAGGAAGGAATGAAGGCTCATGTTTCACACGGATTCAGGGCAGTGGAGATCATTTAGAGAAACGAGGAGTATCATAAACCAGTTATCCTATTCATGATAATAATAGGATTTACATAGCACTTTTCTCACTAGTCAAAGCGCTTTATATAGTGCGTGGGAAGCCACTCAAACATGCTTAGCTTCAGGTGGATGACCTCTTGTGAAGTGCATGTGGCATGGCTGCTATCCTATAAGTATAAGCAAACAAATCCATGAGATATGGGTGACCTAGAGCAATTAGAATTTGGACTTCAAATCACCCATTATGTTGCATGATGTTCCTCTGTTAATGTTGCAACATTATGATTTGTGTTTACACTAATATATTGGTACGGTAAGATTTTTTGCTATTATAGGTCATTTGTCTCTGTGGAACGAGGCCCGGACACAGACAGACGGACAACAGTTTTGCACCCAACACACTCACTTATTTACAAAATATTTACAATTGTTTTAGTGCACAGCCCAGTGCCTCCAGCACTGATCCCCCAAAGTCCAGGCCTCACAGTCTTCCATGCCTTCCTTCTGGTCTCCTCCACTCCTCTCTACAGCAACAACAACAACATTTATTTCTATAGCACATTTTCATACAAACAGTAGCTCAAAGTGCTTTACATATTAAAGAATAGAAAAATGAAAGACACAATTATAAAACAAAATAAATCAACATTAATTAACATCGAATAAGAGTAAGGTTCAATGGCCAGGGGACAGAAAAACAAAAACTCCAGACGGCTGGAGAAAAAATAAAATCTGTAGGGATTCCAGACCATGAGACCGCCCAGTCCCCTCTCTCTACAGCTCCGTCCTCTTCCACCCAACTCTCGCTCTTGAATTCAGAGAGGTGGCCCCTTATATACGAGCCCGGATGGGCTTCAGTTGCTTCCCGGCAATCCTCCGCGGACACATCCCCATGTGGCGGAAGTGCCGGCTGCACACCCGGAAGCCCGCCGGGTGTCCCTCGTCTTCTTTCCCCCAGCATTTCCTGGTGTGGCGGAAGTGCTGAAGTTCAGGGTTCTTCAGGCACCGGGGCGCCCCCTGGCGGTGGCCACGGACCCCTACAGGGTTGGGCTTCCAAGCCCTCAACCTGTGGCCCCCAACACAACCAGGGCGGTTGCCCCCTCGTGGTCTGGAGGAGGCGCAAGCCCTCCTCCGGTCCTCCTGGGTGTCCCGGCTGGGTACCACCCCCAGCCGTCCGCCACAGTCTCATAAACAGAAATAAATTTAACCTTAAGATTACGTCTCTCTTATATAAAAAAATCTTGGGACGAGATAAGACTTTCTCAGAGAGACACTTTCACGTCCCGCGGGACAAAGAGTAGATGACAAAGTAGAACGTCATAAAGAATTCAAAAACGTTGGCACGATACACCTGCAGAGCAGGTTAGAGATAATGGAAGTATGAAAATTCGAAAATCTCCAAAAAAAGAAACAAACGGACATTATTACTTGGTGAAATGATGGAACAGCAAAAAGAGATTGAGAATATTGTTCAAATTTACACTTTAAGTCAGAGACTTGTAGATCGTCTAATTAGTGTTGCCATCAGGGACAAGTAGTGTTTCTTTCCAATTCCACGAGAATTAAAAGATTTGTTGTTTGGTGAAAGTGAAATCCACATACACTGTCATGCTTGGGTCACAGAGTTGCACAGATACACTGGAGATTTTAGAGACAGAAACGTTACTCAGGCACTTCAAACAAACATAAGGAGGAGTGCATCGAGCTCAGTGTGTAGTCGGAGGGGACACTGCCTGGGACAGTTTTCCATCTCTCATTTAAAAGAATAGAAAATCTTCCTCTTTATAGGGGCACGCCTCAGGAGCAGGACCCACAACAGGAGCTGAGGATGTCTGGAAGAGAAGAGAGACAAATCAGTGAGACAAAAGGACAGCTGCTGTACAGGCTTTTACATGTTTAAAGCGCCGCATGAGATGCAGATCACGTAGCGTGGCAGCAGCAGCAAGCCAGCAGCTGATCGAGCAAAGAGGAGGTTAAAAAAAAAAAACTATTTGTTTCCCATTGTGTCACCATTTAAGAGGGGGCTTTGGATGAGCTACTGTGTCTCTTCGGGGTGCATTCCTCCCCCCCTCTTCACAATGCAAGCGGCACAGACATGAAGTGGCTGGCGCATAGTGCAGGCCCTATTGGGGGGTGTAGGGGGTTGGCGAGCGAAGGGCAAAGCCCCCTAGTTGAAACTGAAAAAAATCTAGCAAACATAAAGAGAGCTTTAGTCTGTGACACACTCGCATTCATTCCTGCCTGGTCAGCTTAGCTTACATGTTCTTGAAATGTGGGACAAAAAAAAAATACCCTGCAGACAGAAATGAGCCCCTAAAATGATCCTCGAAATGTGGAGGATCAAGGCAGCAGCCTAAGTTACTTTGCCACCAATACTGTTCAGCTAGAAAAGAGTTTGATAAGTTCCCTATAATAAATAAAATTGCCTATAATAAAGGGCATGTGGTCAAGTGATGATTAAATGTAAAGACTCACTGACATTTTATTATTCACAAAATTCTTTAACAGCAATTACTGACTTTGTGTACTTGAGAAATCAATCACCAGACACCAAAAGCAGCACAGCAGAGTGCTGTTCATGACAGAAAAAGTGGGCTTTCAAAGTGAAGTTTGACCATTCATGGGCACAATTAGGGAGAGGCTTTCAGTTTCAGTTTAGCCCTCTTCTACGCGGTGGTGTGCTGAGGTGGCAGCATAAAGAAGAAGGGACACCTCACGTCTGGACAAACTGGTGAGGAAGGTAGGCTCTATTGTAGGCACGGAGCTGGACAGTTTGACATCCGTGGCAGAGCGACGGGCGCTGAGCAGACTCCTGTCAATCATGGAGAATCCACTGCATCCACTGAACAGGATCATCTCCAGACAGAGGAGCAGCTTCAGTGACAGACTGACTGCTCTCACCATCCTGCTTCACTGACAGACTGAGGAGACCCCACACTATGCGACTCGGGGGGGTAAACGTTAACATTATACAAAGTTATTGTCTGTTATACCTGCATTGTTATCACTCTTTAATTTAGTATTGTTATTATCAGTATGCTGCCGCTGGAGTGTGGGAATTAATAAAGTATCTATCTATCTATCTATCTATCTATCTATCTATCTATCTATCTATCTATCTATCTATCTATCTATCAATCATATAGTGCCATCTATCTATCTATCTATCTATCTATCTATCTATCTATCTATCTATCTATCTATCTATCTATCTATCTATCTATCTATCTATCGAAAATACTTCATTTCATGACCTGAAATGAATGAAACAGAAAGAAGGCTTGGGGCACCAGGGATGATCTCATTTAAAGTCAAAGTATTTAATTTACAATTGCCTCAGTGTAAACTCTTTATAGGTTTCTGTAAAGCTTGGTTTTGAATGATGAGGATCTACTGGATCACATGGCTTTTATACTGGAGGGAGCGGAAGAGGTAGAACATCGGGTGTTCAGAGTGGAAGTGACATCAGCAGTCATCCAGATAGTTCTTTTCCACTCTAAAGCAAATGGAAATAGTGCTATTGGTAGTTTTGCATCAAAATTCAACATATTTACAATTGAAGCCAAACCCACAAGGCATGTCAGAGACTTGAGTGTGTGGAGCTGGACAGAGAGAAATGCATTTCTTCTAAAAGATGCTAAACTACTTGCAAAGTAGGCTTAGTTAAAAAGATGAAACATTATTGTATGCTTCCTGGGCTCAATGCAGGTGGCTTTTTGATAAAACCACATACAATTCTGTACTGTATATTCATATTAGTTATTTCTCCATTTGTAGTTGATTAATGTGAGGCTTGTAAACACCTGTTGTATTATTTTCTTGCCATTTACAAAATATACAAAATATTCAGTAGACCTCCAGTCATATTTCTAATTGATTAATCGTAATTCATAATAAACATGTAGAGATTATCCAGTTAAAATGAATAATTGAAGGGTAACATTTGAAGTAGATTCACTCATCTTAATTTGCAGTAAGAAATAAATCCCCAGCATGTTGCATTTGTTTCTTTCTGTGGCTGCTTTGGATGAGGCCTGTTTTTGTTTTCAAATGCCACAAAATGCTATTAAAGACTTGGAAGGAATTTGAGTCTTTAATAGGCACTTTTAACTAGGATTGTGTAAAAGTGGCCTGCTGTAATTGATGTCGAATGCTACTGAAATTAGGAGGATTTCTGGACAGATTAGGAGGTGAATCTGCCTCTAATTCTCCTCACAATGCTATGGAAACCTGATAAATAAATACCTGTACCAAAATCCAGCCTTTCATAACTGTGCTGTCCGTTTCAATTGTTCTTCCTATTGCCTATTACCAGTTATCCACTGATTCCTTTTGGAAGGGTATTTTGTACATTTGTAGTCCAAATACACCGGACACCTCAGAGAGTAGAATTCATTTAACATGTCGTGGGCAGCCTTTAAGGCTCTGAAAGCCAAGGATTGTCTTAGGAAGAGGCTGGATACGGGCCCATAAAGACAGAAGGGGAGTCTCTACTGTGATTTTTTTTTTTAATTTTATTAATTTTATTGTAATCATTCCATACAAATAGATCAATTTTTACAAAAAAATAGGATGAAAACAAATTAGCCCCCAACCCTAAGAAAGAGAGCATGGCCAACGGAGTAAAACGTAAAGCTTGTAAACATACCTAAATTGATTAGTTTAAAAGGGCAATAGAGATGAATGAGAAGAAAAAGAAATGAGAAAAGATTTGCTTTTACTGTGATTTATAGCAGATTGTATGGAGGTGGTCACTTCAGTAAGTGGACGGGAGTTGTACATTTTTAACAGGGAGAGAAGCGGGAAGAAATCCTAAGATTTTCTGCCTTATGACAATGGTTAATTTAGCTGTGTTATTTCCGACAATGTAAGCTTAGTTTAAAGTTCTGTGCACAAAGTTTGAATGATTTCTAAATCTGAACAAAGGCTGAACATGACAAAATTTAAATGTTGCAAGTTAGATACACTTTATTTGACATTAAATCTAAGTATAAGAGTACAATTTGTTCAAGTCAGGATTATTTTAAATTTAAACTACAACAACAACATCTATTTCTAGAGCACGTTTTCATACAAATGATGGAGCTGAAAGTGCTTTACAAGATGAAGAAAGAAAAAAGAAAAATATAAAAATAAGATTAGGCAATTCTAAGTAACAAGGAATAAAGTAAGGTCCGTTGGCAACTATAACTTCTTCTTTGTTTGGCTGCTCCCGTTAGGGTTCGCCACAGTGGATCATCTTCTTCCATATCGTCCTGTCTTCTCCATCTTGCTCTGTTATACCCGTCACCTGCATGTCCTCTCTCAGCACATCCATAAACCTTCTCTTAGGCCTTCCTCTTCTCCCCTTACCTGCCAGCTCTATCCTTAGCACCCTTCTCCCAGTATACCCCTCATCTCTCCTCTGCTCAGGTCCAAACCAACGTCATCTCGCCTCTCTGACTTTGTCTCCCAACCGTCCCACTTGAGCTGACCCTCTAATGTCCTCATTTCTAATCCTGTCCATCCTCGTCACACCCAATGCAAATCTTACCATCCTTAACTCTGCCACCTCCAGCTCTGTCTCATGTGCCACCGTCACCAACCCATATAACATAGCTGGTCTCACTACCGTCCTAGACCTTCACTGTCAAAAAGATTGCCTCGGAAGACGTTCTTTACCTGCTGCATCGTAGTAATCCGGTCACAACCTCCAACCATCATGTGTCCTAACAATGGATGTCCAACAGCACGGTGAAATACGCAATTGCCTATCCATCCATCCATTGTCTAACCCGCTGAATCCGAATATAACAGGATAATTCCAGTCAGGCTGAGTGTTATTCTCATGTTAGATGACATGGATGTGATACAGTATAGAGTTGAGCTGCAGAGAATAAATGTTTGAAAGAGATAATTTGACAGAATTGTCAGAAAAAAAAAACAGACCAAAGTCAAAACATGTGACTCAAGGGTTACTAGTTAACCAAATCTATGATGTTAACCTACACTCACAGAAAACTAATACTTTGTCACTGCCAAATAAAACACAAATTATTCTAGACGTTTGAAATGCACAATTGCTAGGCTTAGAAAGGTCTTTCCTTAGATTTTGCACAAAGTTTGGAGTTTAACTGTAGGCTTGTTTAAAAGTGGCATTCTGTAATTGATGTCAAAGCTACTGAAATTAGGGGGACTTCTGGAGGTGACTCTGCCTGCAATTCTCTTCACAATGCTTTGTCAACTTGATAAATGAATAACTGCAGCAGAATCCAACTCTTCATAAACATAGTGTCCATTTTGATTGTCCTGACTGTTGTCTATATTGACTGTAACAACTAAGACATTTTGAATATTTATTGTTAGGATTGCTATGGTTTTCATTGTTTAGATTCTGCTTTGGAGGTGTCCGGGTTATTTTTTATTTATTTTGAGGCAGTTTTTAAATTCCCTTCTTGTTCCTTATTTCTTTGGTGCGGCAGATCGTTGTGTCAATAACATCACTTAAAGTGATGTAATAAACATGGAGTTTGTTGTTTGACGCTTTATGCCTCAGTCAGATAAAATCTTTGAAACTCTTATTAGCATTAGTTGGCTTCAAATGAAGAAGACTGTATTGTCCAGTCTCTTTTCGGTATACAGTATGTGAAATCCTTTCTGCCTTGACGGAGTGGTGGCTCTGAGGCTAGGTAATCGGAAGGTTGCGAATCCCATAAAACGCCAAAAGTGACTCTACTCCATTGGCCTTTGAGCAAGACCCTTAAAACTGCAATTGCTCCGTCCTGGGCATGACATTAATCTACATCCAGCTCTGCATGTAGGCCATCCAACCTGCAGGGAAAAACTTGTGGGTTGGTGGCAGAATTGGCACTCCAACCATCATTAAAAAACTTCCCACTGTTCCACTCCATCTGAACTAGAGTGGTGCTGAGGTGTCACCTGTCGCATGGCTGCACTCGGGTCTTAATCTGGGATCCTGAGTTGGTTTGTCATGTGGTGGGTGCGGCGATGTGCTGTATCAGCGGGTGCTTCTCCCCTCTCTATACCTTTTTTTTTTGTTCTTTATTTCACCTTATACAATTTCTTGTATTAGGAATTTGTTAGTTTTCGCATACCCCTTGGGGTCAGAGTGCAGGGTCAGCCATTGTACAGCTCCCCTGGAGCAATTACAGGTTAAGGGTCTGGCTCAAGGGCCCAGCAGAGTAGGATCTCTTTTGGCAGTGACGGGGATCGAACCTGCAACCTTCAGGATACCAGCGCAGATCCTTAGCCTCAGAGCCATCTTGAAATACTGCCTCCAGTCTTGCCCTTGTGCTTTAGTTGGCTGATTGTTTGCCTACTTTGATTGTGACCCCAGCTCGCTCTATCACTATGATTCTTGTCTCGTATTAATTATCTCCTGGTTTTTATTTCCCTTCCCAATGGTAATCCTCCAACTTGGTGTCTTGTCTTAACACTGACTTACAAAATGGCAGCATCCATAGAAAATGGTATTTGAACAATATGGTGACACTAAGACATTGCAAAAATAACAATAAAAATTATGAACAACCCCTTACAGGATTATGGGGTCAAAAGTTATTTCTTTCAGCACTGGGCATAAGGCAGCAATGAACCTTCAATGTGATGCCACTCCATGGCAGAGGAAACGCATACGCAGCCACTCTCAGATGTATGTAAAAAAAAAAAATAAAGTCCCCAGTTAACCTAACTGGGAAAAATTCAGATGAGCATACTGTAGAAAGAAACTGCAAAATCCACGTAGAAGGATAACAGGAATTGGCCTCAAATCTTTGCAGCTGTGCTGCATCATGAAAATTATTTACAGTTGAAACCAAAGACTAAATAACTAGTGTGGATTATGGGTATTACGTTTTAAATATAAATTTGGTTTTTGAAGTGTATTTTTGTGTAAAATATGACACAAACCCTTATCTATATGCAATATTTGTTATCATATTAATTATTCTATCTGTGAAATGTATTATGTATAGGGTAATTTTTCATTTATGGTTTGCATTTTATTTTATTGTATTGCCTAGGCCTATGAAAGAAGAGGTGCAGTTTTATGGATCTAAAGCACATACCACCATCCCCATCTTTCGAGGTAAGTGTGTAGGGAAATCAAAAAAGGAAGGAATGGGATGTGTTTTAAAAATCAGGCCTAGCGTTCATCCCCATGGGTTTAAATACCTGAGCTTGAATGACCAACTAAAGAATTTAGAGGTTTTCTCCTTTATCACCCCATTTGAACCTGAATGCCTAAAGTGTCTCATGGGACACCTGGGGCCTCATGTATAAACGGTGCGTACGCACAGAAATGTTGCGTAAGAACTTTTTCACGTTCAAATCGCGATGTGTAAAATCTACACTTGGCGTAAAGCTACGCACTTTTCCACGGTACCTCATACCTTGTCGTACGCAAGTTCTCCGCTCGGTTTTGCAGACTGCCGGCACCCAGCGTCAAAGCAATGCTACTGTTCCTGTGTGGTTACTCCTTATTTTCCTGACGCGGCTTTATAAATACACTGAAACTAACCGCATATTGTTTATTAGTGTAATGCATCTGAGTGTAATTAACCAGTAACAATATAATGGTCCACGGAATGGTCAAACTATTCTAAATACCATAGCTGCTTTAACGTTGTTACTCTCACTGCACCTTATTCTTCTTCTTTCCGCTGCTCCCGTTAGGAGTTGCCACAGCGGATCATCTTTTTCCATATTACTCTCACTGCACTACTCGGAGCATTTATATCACTGTATCTGAGTGTGAATTACAGCAGCAGCTGATCGAAAAGAGAATTATCGGTATACGGCATTAAGCACACGCTGTCTCGGCCACAGCAAAACGTTTCAAAGCCTTACCTGTACGGATCTCGCAGTTCAGAAACAGTTTCATCCCAAGAACTATAAACGCACTCAATCAAGCGCTCCTTGTAGAACTGTCTGTACTTATAAGTACAATTACCTCACTGTAAACTTGCACTACAGTTATAATATTACACAACCTGCGCCACTTTATAAAGCGCGTATTTACATATGATGACAATATCATTTTTAAGATGAAATGCAGCAAAATATGTTTATTATATTTTACAGATAAAAGTTTAACTTCATTTAAATACATGTGGTATACTGTAATCTAAATTCTTCACTGGGACTGGCGTGAAGGATAGAATAATTAAACATGTACTACGAAGATATTTCAATGTTCCTTTAACGTTTTGAAGAATCAGCGCTCTAAGCTTACAGATAGCTTAACGTCTATTACAGAGCTGATTGTGTGGCAATCCACCATGCATAAGATAACATATTGACATTGGACTTTTTCTATTGGACATAGAGCCGCCCATGAGGTTTCACACAATCACTGCGTCGTGAAACTCATGTTTAATAACGTGCTTTAACTCCTATCATCATAAAAATGATATCACGTATACATCTCAGTATTTTAGTTATTCAGAGAGCTGTAATATCACAAATGTAATGGACTCTGTGTCCAGTTGGAGGAAGAGAGCCGGTTTAAGAAGCAAGTAGTGATTCACACACACAAAACAAAGCATTTAACGTGCTACTTTAATTACGATGTGATTTGAGAAACTGGTTAATTAAACGATTTTAAGATGAAGTTTATGATGTTCTACTTTAATGACAAAATAAATTACGTGATTAAAGTCGAAATGTCGAGATTGAAGTTGACATTTCGTGCTTTTTCCCCACTGTGTGCCTTTTTTTTTCTGTACCCTAATAATCTTTCATATGACACTCAGACAGTGGGCTACAACTTGCCTTTTCACGGCGACTTTGATATGTGACTTCTTTTTTATTTCTGGCACTGTGCGATTTTGTGAATGTGAGCTTTCAAGTTTCTCCAACATGCTATGTCACTCGATCAACTTCCTTTTGTTGATTATACCCCGGTTTATTTGAACAAATAGTATGTTTTTCCTTTGTCTCCACTTGGTATTCGCTGAAATTCTTATATTCTCCCCCGTGCTTTTCCCATTGTCTTTTCACAGAAGGCTGAGCTTAAGGGCGATTTATATTGATTTGCATATTCAAAGAGGTGTAATTCTGGGAGGAGTTTGGGCGTTATATGAAGCGCGTGTACGAGCGTTACTTTTCACGCTGACCGGGATTTATGTAGCGGAAGAACGTGGAAGTTGGAGTACGCACAGATTCCTGCATCTGGATTTTTCTGTGCGTAAGCACATTTCGGCTTTTGTGCTTACGCCATGTTATAGTGCGAGTTCTACGCACGGCGTTATACATGAGGCCCCTGGAGTCCTGCACATTAAATTAATTCCACTGCCTGAACTGATTATTTAAAATAGTTCTGTTGGTGCAGTTTCAATGTATCTTCCTTCAGCTTCTTTTCATTGACGGTCTTGATCGACTTGCCTTAAATAGCCTTTTGGTCTACAGTTGCCACTTTCTCCAAGCCCACTGTTGTTTAGCCTGGTTATTTCATCCCATCTTACTGAGCCACATTAGTGTAGTGGAAAAGATATAAAATATAAGAGTTGTGATTTTGAAATTTTGACCTTTAGATAAATGTTTTATAGAGCAGCTTTATCCCTTTATCTGTCTATCTAGTCTTACAATATTATACAGTGCCAATAGCTGTGTCAAGACTGATTCAGACTGAGTGATTTGTTTTTGATCTCCTGACATGCAGGCAGATGTGACAGTTGCCTTAAACATGTAAATTCAAGTTAAAGTCAAATATTTGAACCCACCATAGTACTTTCCACACAATACATACATATGGTAAGTATATACTGTATTAAGTAAAATAGATCACCATCGTCATCATCTATCTATCCATCCTATATGAGGATGTGGGGAGACAGAGTCCTTACACATCATCCACCAATTTTTTGGAAAATAAATGTCAACACCAGATGTGTTCTTCTTGGAGAGGGAGAGAAAGAATGAAAGCCTGTGTTTTATGACTGAGGGGGCTGGCTGTTACGCATTACAAAGCAACTTGTTGTTTTGGAGGAGTCTAAAGCCACAATGTTTACGAGTGACGCCGCTTTCGTTCTTCTGTTCCCTTCCTCCAGTTTTCTTTTTCTTTAAACCCATCTGTTTCTTTCTCTATATCATCTCTCCCTCTCTGTCTGCCTTTTTCATTTTTCGTTTTCTCCACAGGTGGCAATCATTTTCAACCAAAAGACGGCTGCTCTGCGTAGATGCTAAAATTATCTCTGGTTGTGTACAAGTTCCTGAAACGACTACGTTATTTTGACTAGACTGTTTTTCCTCCATTAAGAGGCCAAAGGAAGTGTAGGTGACCAGTGTTGGTTAACCACTTTTCTGTTATGACTCCCCCATAACTTTTGGCAGCCCGTCAGTGCTCCCCGAGTAAAGAGATTGCCATTCCCTGTGTGCAGTGTGTTGTGGTTCTTGTGGCAACATTCCAGAGTTTCATTGTGACACCAAAGCCTTCCTTATTTTCTCTTTGGCATAAACAGCTCCATGATTTCTTGCACCGCTGTTTACTACACACTGCGGTCTGGTTTTGGCACCATACTTTGGTATTGAAGCATCTGTGAGTCCCTGATATTCATATCAGGATTTCAGTGGAACATGGCCATCCACACTGAACATTGTATTCTGTTCATAATTAAACCAGAAGCCTTACATCAAGTGAGACTTTTATCTACACATCCATTCTCTAAAGCTGTTTAGTCAAGTTTAGGACGGTAAGCAGCCAGACCCTATCCCATCCATGTCAAGCACACAATGCAAGACACAACCTTAAATGGGATTCTTTAAAACATTTTTACATTTTAAAAACTATATCAAATAAAGCTATGATTTCAAAAGGCAGATCCACTCGCTACTCAGCCGAGTTCATCTCCTTCTGGTGAACCTTGCTTTCTGTTCAACTGCACTTCCCCTCCTTTTCATGGCTGATACCTGCCTGGATGGCTGTCTCATGAAGGCTGGCCTCGTCTCCTGCCATGCTAACCACTCAACCACGAGTGGCTGATTAAACAGTAATCTCAATTACATGTCCTCAGTATCAATGATTATCAAAGATTGTCTAGAACAGCCTTCACCAGAACAATCTGATAGCTGATGAAATGGTGGCCCTAGTAGTTTCAGGATTTACAGTAAAATGAAGCTGAAGAGATATCATTTTAGATTTAGAGCTGCTCAGACAGCTGCACATAATTTTGTTTGTTGCATTTTTATGTATCTATTATACCATAGTAGTTGTTAATATTGGTATCTGCTTTAACATTTTTCATTTTTTTTTCATTCATTTCTGGATGTTCCTAAAGGCTACTTCAGCTTTTAGCCAAACAACTTCTTCAAGATGAAATTTCTTTATCATAATATGCTGCCATTTGTTGCTTCACACTTCACCAGTGCACTTGTACACACTTGTTTTGATGGTTTTGTCTGCTCCAGTACATCACTTTTTTGATGGCACTCCAGCTGAGAAGTAAATAAGCAAAAAAAAAAACTTAAAGGTACCAAAATATTTGGTTAATTGACAACAAATCCTTAAGGCTGCATGATCAAAAGCAGCTGACAAAATAAACACCTTAAATGCCTTAAAGGGGCTACCTGAATGGGCTTATTTCCCTAATTCAGGGGTGGGCAAAGTCAGTCCTGGAGGGCCACAGTGGCTGCAGGTTTTTGTTCCAAACCAGTTGCCTAATTAGAAAGCAATCCTTGCCAATAATTTAATTTCATGCCATATTGGTGCTTTAAATCTGCCATGTCAGCTCATTCTCATATCCTAGACTTTTTTTCCTTTCTAAGGATATCACTCAAATGATTTGAAGTCTAAAACAGATGACTAATTCTCAGTCCTTCAGTTTTCTCTCTTCACTTTTTAATGAAACCAAATAGTGCATGATAAATACACACAGGTGTAAATGGAAACAAACTAAATAGAGAAATGCTGGTTTATTTTGTTATTTGTATCTTATTTCTAATAAGGAGCATTTAAAAACCAAAATACAGCTGTTTAAGATTAAAATAAGGAGTAAGGGTTCAAAATCTTAGCAATCGAGACAATTAAAATGAAGCAGAACTTGAGCAATAAGTGCTTCTTATTAAGCAATTGGGTTGGAACAAAAACCTGCAGCCACTGTGGCCCTCCAGGATTGACTTTGCCCACCCCTGCCCTAACTAATTCATTGTGTGCCTTTTTGGCCCCCATCTCTTGACTACATTGTTAGTGAGCACTTCTTTTACCCCACACTAAACTTAAACACCAAGGTAACCCTGAAGTCACGTCTGGGTTCCCACTGTACCCATCAGCCCTGTCGTGTAATTAAAGGACCAACCATACAGATCTTCTTCTGGGTGGTGTAAGTTGCATAAACACAACAGTCCCATGCTGGGCTTACCTGGTTCTTGGGAATTTGTTTCTAGTACTCTGTGCACATGCAATGACCAAATACTGGAGACACCTACTTACCTTTCCTGGCTTTAGAAAGATGCTGTTCCTCACATACAGCCCTCTTTCCTAATTTAGTTCTGACAGGTCAGTTCCAATTTGTGCTGCCTAAATGTGCAAAGTATTCGTATGAACCGCTAAGGGTTTGATTTTCTAAAGGTTCTTTGCCGTATGTCAGTTTTGCTAATTCTTCATTAAATGGTTTATGTGTGCATTGGTCAGTTTGGTGGACAGTATCAAACCACGTTTTGAACTTGTATCGATTTCATTCAGCACTGGTTTGTCTGATTGGTCTAGTCTGGTAGAATTAGACATTAATACAACCTAACTCTGTAGGAGGTGTCAGCCCATCACCAACATTTTACATCCGTTCATTTTCAGAACCAGTTTTTCCACTTCAGTGTCTTGGGGATCAAGGAATGAGCCAACTAAGGATGGGATGCCAGTGTGTCGCAGGGCACATTCACACACACTAAACTAGTTAAAGACAGTGGCTACATTTGTCTTGATCCACAGTTCTTTGGAATTAGGGGAAACTGGAGTACCCGGGGGGAAAAAGCAAATGTGCAAACTTCATATAGACAGTAAGCAAGCTAGGAATTGAACCTAGACCATGGGAACTGTGGACGCTAACATAAGAGTTACTTTTTGTATATTTGTTGAATTATCTTAGTAGCTGAGCAATGGCCTTGTGGCTGTTTAGTCAAATAATGACTTCATAATTAAATAATCAAACAGATATATCATTTCCTACATGCTAGAGTTAAGCAGTATTGTGTTGAACACCTATCATGGGACAGTGGCCAAGCTGAAAATGAGTGGTGGGTCCTCAAGGCTACTTTTATACAGATGATTGTGTAAAATAAGCAGCAGCAGAGGCCAACATTCTCAACAATTAGCCTTTCTCAGCCCTGCACTATTTCTAAATGCAGGCACGTGGTAACAGCTCTGCGCGCACGGTCACTTTCTAGGTACTAATTTCAAGCAATTTGCAAAAGTAAATAAAAAAATGCGCTATTATAAAAAAGAAAAAGCCCCCATTTGTGGTGACGTTGTTTTTGCCAGCACACAGCAGACACTGGCATTTATCGGGATTCTTTAGGACAGCGTGGATTTCTTTTTCAGAAAACACAGACTCCTTACAACACTTAGACTCAGAGATAATTAGGCTTAAGAAATGTGATCAGCTTGTTTAGATTTGTTTTCAATTGATACAGGATGTTAAGTGGGCATCTTAAAAAAAAAAAAAACACTGAAAATCCTGGCACTTTTGGGCATTTGATTACATGTTTCTCAATCATGAAAAGATGAATAGGACCAAGCGGACCGCCGACGTCTGGATCAACCAACTAAATTTAAAGGTGGCCACTCTTCATTACAGACAGAGAATAATGAGCCAAGCCAAGTTCAGGTTTGTGCAAGCTAAGCGTGGTTTAAGGATTTCATGTAAAGGAAAACAAATTAGAGAAGTGTATTTTGTGAGAATTGAATTCATTGAACCTGTAAGGTTCGAAGGGAGAGGGGGTCTCTTGAGACAGCAGCAGTACAAAGGCAGGAACACACTGGGTTGTAAATTGTTTATTCAACAACCTTATTCAAATACTGGGCTATGGGTGCTGGGGCTTGTCAGAGCAGCACTGAAAACAAAGCAGGAAACAGCTCTGAACAAGATACCAGTCCTTCTTAGAGCATACTGGGATACATCTGGGTCATTGATTAACTTAACCTGTTTGTTCTTTAACGTGGAAAAAAAAAATATCTAGAGAATGTGCAGACTCCACAGAGACGGTGGCAGAACCTGCAATTGTGGAGCTACAAGGCCGCAGTAGGGGCTGAAATGTAATTTAGTCATATTCAACTTATGTGTATATCTTTATTGTGCTTTGTGCAACTCTTCAACCATTTACACATATTTATGCAAAAAAATAAATTCATGTCAGCGGACAGCTACTGGCTTTGAGGGATTCACATGTTCTTCACTCTCTGTAATCTGGTTTAAGATGCGCATGTTGGGATAACCGATGACTTCAAAGTGACGTAGTGTGAGTCAACATGGTGAATGCATGGTTGTACCTTGCTTTTAGATTTGTGTCCTCAAGTAGTCTGGTTCCTGCCATGCTCCCAAAGCACATGGGGTAGGCTGTAGCTCCCCAGATTCCTGAACTGGACTAAATGTATGTGGACAGATGCATGCTTTCCAAAATTGGGCTACTAAACTACTCATTTTAAAAGAAATATCACACTCAAAAAGTAATGAAAAAATGAGGTTGCTTATGACTTGGCAGTCCTAGTGTCATCATTACCATGGGTTGTCTTGCACTGGAAAGAGAAGTTGTCCTCCATTGACTTGGGATATTGGGTACAACATGAGCTGTGAAACAAAGCCACTTTCAAATAGAAAGATAGAAACCTCGAAACAAGACTGAGAGAATAATGAACTACATAATCTTGCATATAACCAAGATCTCGCCAGAATATCCTGAGTACAGAAGGGGCATTCATTTAATTGTATCATCATTTCGACTAATTTTAGTAAATAATGTTTTGAATAACATGATGAAAAGAGCAACCATCATTCCCTGCTGCTTGCCCACTTCTCTGACTGTTTGTCTATAACATTAGCTCAATACATAAATGTTTTCTGTTTGGAGTTCATCAAGTCCTTCAACCATTGGACCTTTTCTCTGAAACAAGCCCCCTGGACACAGTTGAAGAAGCAAGATGTCATCCACAGACAAGAAACTTGCCCATGTTCTTGTTGTACCAGATTTTTGTTTTAATGAAGTGCTGCTCCTGCACTGCCTTAACAGCGATTTGATTCTAATCAGTCTAAGTATTGCTTTTCTCTGATGTTAGAGTGTTATATCCTTCAGTGTTTTAGGAGCTAGCAATAGGCTGCTTCATTTAAAAAAAAAAACGCATTTTTCAAGGAATGTGTGCTTCTCACAAAGCACAAGCTAAAGGATCTGCCATTGTTAGGTGTTGTGTCTATTCTTGCCCATAGACGTTCGCAGTCTCTAAAGCCGTTTCTTTTACCTTTAGGGTGCATGTTAACCTGCTGGAATTCATTTTAAGGGAGCGGTTTCCACTTTTTCTTAGGTGATCTTTTGATTTTCCTTGGCCTTGATTTGTTGTCTCTTGCTCATCGTATTTTTGATCTTGGGAATGTTTTCTGAAGTATGAGGTGTCTTTTCTCTCATTTAATCTTAAATGTTTCAGTTGTCATCAGTCCAACACCTCAGCTATCTACTGTTACCCCTGTCTGCCCCTGCCAGTCCATTGTTAACCTTTATTTTCGTCATTCCCTTCATTTTATTTTATTTATTTATTTTATTTTATTGATTTTATTTTTATCATTCTATAGAAATAGATCAATTTTTACAAAAAATAGGATTGAAAACAAATCAACCCCAACCCCTGAGAAAGAGAGCATGGCCAACGGAATAAAACTTAAAGCTAGTAAAAAATGAATAAATTGATGAGTTTAATAGCCGGATAAAGATAAATGGAGAAGATAAGGAAATGGGAAGAGAATCTACATCCTCAGTGCTTTAAGAGCTTATTCTAAAATATTATTGATTAGATCCTGCCAGGTTTTGAAAATGATCTACACAGATCCTCAAAGTGAGAATTAGATTTTTTCCAATTTCAATTAATATAAAACATCAGTTACCCACTGACTTAAAAGAGGAGAGTTAGGATTTTTCCAGTTTAGCAAAATAAGTCTGCGTGCCAATGGTGAAGTGAAGGCAATCACAGTTTGTTCCCTTCATTTTAATCCCAAATACGCATGTTGTACTTAGAACCAAACCAGTAGAAGAGTTAGCCTGTAGGTGGCACTGACAAAAACACACAAGCATGGCTGCTGCTGAATGGGTAGGAGTTGTTATGAGGTGTTCTTACATTATTATGAATTCATCACCTTTAAGGTCCAGTCTGCACCTTCTTTTAGGCATTCACTCTTACTCTTCCAGTGTGAATCGACGCTTTAGTGGTGAGTGCCCTCTTCTATGCGGTGGTGTGCTGGGGAGGCAGCATTAAGAAGAGGAGAACCTCAAGCCTGGACAAACTGGTGAGTAAGGCAGGCTCTATTGTAGGCATGGCGCTGGACAGTTTGACATCTGTGGCAGAGCGATGGGTGCTGAGCAGGCTTCTGTCAGTTATGGAGAATCCACTGCATCCACTAAACAGTGTTACCTCCAGACAAAGGAGCAGTTCCAGCGACAGACTGCTGTCACCATCCTGGATAGATAGATAGATACTGATTTAATCCCAAGGGGAAATTCACATAATGATAATAAGTTCACACTGTCTTGCTCTACTGACAGAATGAGGAGATCGTTCCTCCCTCACACTATGCGACTCTTCAATTCCACCCGGGGGAGTAAATGCTAACATTATTCAAAGTTATTGTCTGTTTTTACCTGCATTTTTTTTTTTTTTTATTTTATTAATTTTATTACAATCAATACATAGCAATCACATTTTACAAAAAAAAAAAAAAAAGAATTATGCTAAGAACAGATCGATCCCCACCCTTGAGAGAGAGAGCAAGCCAAACGGTGTAAAATTTAAGGCTTTTAAAAATACCTAAATCAACAAATTCTCTGTGCTTTATAAACTTATTTCAAAATATTACTGATTAGATCCTGCCATGTTTTGAAAAAAGTCTGCACAGATCCTCTAACTGAGTATTTGATTTTTTCCAATTTTAAATAATATAACACATCAGTTTCCCACTGACTTAAAGAGGAGAGTTTGGGTTCTTCCAGTTTATCAGAATAAGTCTGCGTGCCAAAAGTGTAGTGAATGCAATCACAATTTGTTTGTCCTTCTCCACTTTAAGACCCTCTGGAAGAACCCCAAACACAGCTGTTAATGGGTTAGGAGGGATTGTGAGTCCAAGACTGTCTGAGAGGTAATTAAAAATTTTTGTCCAGAATAATGTTAATTTGGTGCAGGCCCAGAACATGTGACCTAGTGAGGCTGGAGCTAATTTGCAGCGTTCACAGGTTGGATCATGCCCTGGAAACATTTTGAGAGTTTTAGTCGAGACAGATGTGCTCGATATATAATTTTGAGTTGTATAATTGTATGCTTTGCACATATGGAGCTCGAGTGAATTCTCTGCATTGCTACTTTCCACTCCTTTTCTGATATATTAATTGAGAGATCATTTTCCCAGTGTCCTCTTGGATCTTTGAAAGGAAGGGATTGTAAAAGGATTTTATATATTGTAGAGATGGAGTCTAACTCCTTTAAATTGAGCAATAAATTTTCCAGCGTGGATGAGGGTGCAAGATGAGGAAAATCTGGAAGGTTCTGTTTAACAAAGTTCCTGATTTGAAGATAGTAAAAGAAATTTGTAGCTGGAATGTTAAATTTGGAATGTAATTGTTCATAGGATGCAAAGACGTTGTCTATATAAAGATCCTAAGCAAGTTAATTCCAAATTTTTCCAGATATTAAAACTGCACATGTTTGTGAGGGTTGAAAGAGGTGGTT
Organism: Polypterus senegalus; assembly: GCF_016835505.1. Taxonomy (NCBI): domain Eukaryota; kingdom Metazoa; phylum Chordata; class Cladistia; order Polypteriformes; family Polypteridae; genus Polypterus; species Polypterus senegalus. The sequence continues at coordinate 160,220,811 of NC_053166.1, read as the reverse complement.
CTTTTGCAGGGGTGCCACAGAAAGAAGCTTCTCCGTCTTAAAATGCTTTCTACATTGGTTCCAGATTCTAAGTGAGTGGAGCACAATTGGGTTATTAGTGTATTGCCGATAACGTGTGTTTATTGGAGCACAAAGCAAGGAATACAAAGAAGTACTGCAGGATTTTACTTCTATTGCGGTCCATGCCTGTGTATGTTCTTCTATTTGTGTCCAGGTTCTTATCGACTGTATATTTGCCACCCAGTAATAAAACTGGAAGTTAGGTAGAGCCATACCGCCTTCTACCTTTTGTCTTTGTAGAGTCGCTCTTTTGATGCGTGGATGTTTAGAATTCCAAATAAATGAGGTTATTGTTGAATCTAATTGCTTAAAAACGATTTATTAATGTATATTGGTATGTTTTGAAATAAAAAAAGGAGCTTAGGAAGAATATTCATCTTAACAGTGTTAATTCTTCCAGCTAGTGTGAGATGAAGGGTTGACCATCTATGCAAGTCTTGTTTAATTTTTTCCATGCAGACACGAAATTTTGTTGATAAAGAGCTTTATGTTTACTTGTGATGTTTACCCGAGGTATTTAAACTGTTCTGCAATGATAAAAGGAAGGGTGTCTAATCTAATATTATATGCTTGCGAATTCACCGGAAAGAGTACACTTTTATTCAGATTAATTCTGAGACCAGAGAGCTTTTGAAATTCTGTGAGTGCTGCTAAGACTGCAGGCACAGAATTTTCTGGGTCCGATATATACAGTACCATGTCATCTGCATATAATGAGATTTTCTGTTCCAGTCCTTCTCTGCTAATCCCCTTTATCTGATCAGTATTTCGACAATGTATTGCCAGTGGTTCAATGGCAATTGCAAACAGCAGTGGTGACAAAGGGCATCCTTGTCTTGTGCCACGTTCTAGTTTAAAGTAGTCTGAGCAAATGTTATTGATGCAAACTGAAGCTTCTGGGTTAGTATACAGTAATTTAATCCATGCACAAATGTTCGGGCCAAACCCAAACTTCTCCAAAATAGTAAAAGGTATTTCCATTCAATCATGTCGAATGCTTTTTCTGCATCCAATGATAATAATATTTCTGGGGTGTTTGATTTAGTTGGTGAGTATATTACATTAAACAGGCGTCGAAGATTTGAAGACAAGTGTCGGCCCCTAATAAATCCAGTTTGGTCTTGTGATATTATTGAGGGGAGCACTTTCTCCATCCTTCTAGCTATGATTTTAGAGAGTATTTTAACGTCGTTATTCAGAAGTGAAATTGGTCTGTATGATGCATTTTTATTACTCTTTAATTTAATATTATTGTATATCAGTATGCTGCTGCTGGAGTATGTGAATTTCCCCTTGGGATGAATAAAGTATCTATCTATCCATCTTATCTATCTATCTATAAGCTCTCTGCCGAGTGAAGGCGACAGAAAAAACGTAAGATGCATTTGTTTTAAATGTGGACTCAGTAATATGAGAGGAACTGCTACAAGTTATGGAGATGTGGTTGACTAGCAAAAGGTCAGTGCATTAACTGGGAAAAAGCAGAGCAAAAAGAACAAGAGAGACACTGTGAAAAGACGGGAATAAGTGTAAAGGCAAAGGGATTAGCCAAAAAGATAATTAAAGCAATGTACAAAAACAGGAGAAAACTCAGCAGTTGTTGAGGCACAAGAAGTAAAAGGAATGTCTCATAAAAGACTATTTAGTGTGTGTGACCTAATCTATGACTCAGTGGGCCTCAAATTACTGGGAAGTTAATGCAGTTGCACAGTGGCATATTAGAAACACAACCATGTTTGTGGCTGGATACCAGCATAGCTGGTACAGGATATGGCTCATGTAGGTTCCATTCATCATTTCTGCTATTTATCTTCACAAATGCGACGTTAAGACTTAAAGTTGCAGACATTATTACCACAGACTTGTTTTCTGCTGAACATGGACCACAGAGATGGCTTCTCAAAGGGTGATGTGAATGCTTCATTTTTTAGATTTGCCGTGAGAATGTCTAAGAAAGTGCAGCATTACATAAGGATTACACAATGTGGCCTGGCTGCTAAGGGGTTAAACTGTAAAGCCCAAGGTCCAAATGTTTAACTCCGGGTGAGTCATTTCACCTGCCTTTGCTCTAGTTTTAAAAAAATGTATGTAAAGAAATGCACTGTGGGTTTGTACTTGAAAGTCGTCCTGGTGTTCACGAAGGAAAGGAGCTGTACAACATAAACTGTGCTTTTTGTCTCTTCTCTTCTCTGCCACCTTAATTCTTTTCTCTGAGCAGTGAACTGTAGGCAGTATCCTTGCAAGGCTGGAGGGACATGTGTAGAACATTCTTTTATATTCCTTTCTTGGCTTAGCAGTTGGATAAGTGAATGTTCAGCTAAACACCTTTTTGGTGTACTCCATGTTTGCCCCACGTGATGTACCCTGTGGACAGAGGCAAACATTCCTTGGGGCTTCAGCAGCTTCCTGGACAGTCCTGACTGAAAAATAATCAAAAGGATAGTTAATCTTTTTGTAAAGTATCAGGGTATTGTCTATGATTTCCATTATTAATCTATTCCAAGGTAATTGTCGGAATGCATTTGTACAATTTTGGGTAAGCTGTTTGATCTGGTAACTTATTGTGTGTGTCATTAGATCATAGTACCTTAAACATTATTATTGCCCATTTTAGAACATCTTTATTCTTTACTTCTCCCTTTATCAAGCTTTAGTACTGCTCAATGTCTCCTTTTACGTGGCACTCAATACAATGATCACTATCACATAGGAATACCAATACTATATACTGTATGCACAATGTGAGTTCTCCTAAATAAACCAACTAAACAAATTCTGAAGTCTAAAAGTTAATGATCAAGGACGCAAAGTGTCTGGAGCTCTGTGCTCGTCAACATCAGTGTTTACTTAACTCTCATAGATGTTTTACAGTGAAACCTTAAATAGCCTTTTACGTAGTGGACTTGTCTCTCCATGAAAGTGTCAAAAGCATTTAGGTAGTCCGCTGATTCAGTGTCATGAAGACCAATTTTTATTTTGCATTTTACCACACATAGCCAAGAACGTTCAAATATCTCGCCCCAGAATAGAACCGTTTTTCAAATCTCGCCTGTTCATGTAAATCAACCTTAAAAAATAAAAACAAAAAACACAAAACCACAAACGTTAACTCATCTCACCACGTACAGGATGCATTCTCAGAATAACTGGAGGGCAAAGAAAGATTAAACTTAAATTGTTGTTATTTATTTAGCAGACGCTTTTAGCCAAAATGACTCACAAATTGTGAGTGATATACATATAAGGACATAAATGGTGAGAAAATGAACCATCTTTATATAACTTAATGTCTGAGTATGATATTTAAGAGTTTCTCTTCCTTGTTTTGAATGAAGACAATCTTTGTTTAATCAGTCAGAAACTACACTGTATCTCCTATTCATAGATTCGGAGGGATTTCTTTTGTTTGTGTTTGAATTAACTCTCTAATAACAACACTTCTTTCTATGCTTATTGTGCTCTCTTTAATCTTCTGGCTGTCACAGGATCAAGAAAAAAAAGGAAATAAAACAGACGTGAAAGTGCTGCCTCTCCGTTTTCAGTGCATGCTTTTGCTTATTGGGATGGGAGACACAGTCTATTTCTGTAGTACAGTAATATCTACAAGGCCAGAATATGCCCTAGATGGCACACCAGTCTGTCATTTGCTACAGACAAGCACAGAAACACAGTAATGTAATTACGGATACTATATCACGAACGCATAGGCCCGGGAAGTACTGGCAAACCCCACACTGAAGCAACATCGCCAAGTGCTGTGAGGCAGTGATGCTACTGCAGCTCAATCTATCTCGTATTTAGAAACTTTTATCATGGGTTTGCCAGTCACTCAGTAAATGTTTATCACCACTGAGAACCTCCCATACTGGAAAGCAAATTATACTGCTGCTTCACAACTCTTGATCCCTTGGTTCCATCTCTGTCTGATCAATGTCTATGTGGCATGTGCATGTCCTTTTTTAGTGTCTCCTTGTATTCTAACTTTCTTCTACTTCTACTTTAAGAAGCCTTGTTTTTTAATGACTATATTAGGTCCTATCTTATGCCTGCTGCTGCCAGGATAGGCTCCATTCTATTCCAACCCTGTTTAGCAAGAAGAGGTTTCAGTAAATGGATGGGTTATGTCAAACAAATATACGACTGGTGCTTCCACAGTCAGAACACATTTTTCAAAGAAATAAATGATCGTTGGGCAGCATGGTGGCGCAGTGATAGCGCTTGCTGCCTCGCAGTAAGGAGACCTGGGTTCACTTACGGGGTCCTCCCTGCGTGGAGTTTGCATGTTCTCCCCGTGTCTGTGTGGGTTTCCTCCCACAATCTAAAGACATGCAGGTTAGGTGCATTAGCGATCCTAAATTGTCCCTAATGTGTGCTTGGTGTGTGTGTGTGTGTGCCCTGCGGTGGGCTGGCGCCCTGCCTGGAGTTTGTTCCTGCCTTGCGCCCTGTGCTGGCTAGGATTGGCTCCAGCAGACCCCCGTGACTCTGTGTTAGGATATAGTGGGTTGGAAAATGAAATGAAAATAAATAATAGTTTAACGTCAATCAAATGATATGCTGCATATACAATAAGGTAGATAGAGAGGGCATAGAACAAAAATAAGATAGACAGCAACATTAGGAATAACACTTTGCATTGAATTGTTTATTTAGCTGATACATTTCTTTAAAGAGGTGTAAAATTCACAAGTGCATGCACAACTGTTTCTGCAGTGTGGGCACTGGCAGGTGAAGGGACCCACTTGAGGTCATGTTTGGAATTCAATTTCTTGATCTTGTGATTTACAGTTTTCATATTTCTGCGCTATGAGCACAGATGGGTTGAGTCGCTTAGCCGTCATCGTGCTTGTCTTCTGTAAATTGGATTGAACATCAAACCTGTGTTTACAGTTCAGCTTCTTTGCAAGTAGGCAGTTACACCATCTTGTGAAGCCAGTTAAGCCAAAATAAAAATATATTTGTAGTAACTGAATTACTGACTTTATCATCGCAGATCAGTTTAATTACCATGGGCTAAACATCACAAGTAAATATAAAGCTCTTCATCAACAAAATGTTGCCGTCTGTATGGAAAAAATTAAGCAAGACTTGCATAGATGGTCAACCCTTCATCTCACTTTAGCTGGAAGAGTTAATATTGTTAAGATGAATATCCTTCCTAAGCTTCTCTTTTTATTTCAAAACATTCCAATATACATCAATAGATAATTTTTAAGAAATTAGACTCACCCATAGCCTCATTTATTTGGAATTCAAAACATCCATGTATCCAAAGAGCGACCCTACAAAGACCTCAGGCAGAAGGTGGCATGGCTCTACCTAACTTTCAGTTTTATTACTGGGCAGCAAACATATAAGCTGTAAAAACCTGGACATGGACACAAATAGACAAACATACACAGGTCTGGCTTGAAATAACAATAAAATCCTGTAGTACTTCTTTAAATTCCTTTCTCTGTACCCCAATAAATACAAGTTATCGCCAATATACTAACAACCCAATTGTGCTTCACTCAATCAGAATATGGAACCAACGTAGGAAGTACTTTAAGATAGAAAAGCTTTTATCTGTGACTCCTCTGCACGAGAACCCCCGTATCCCACCCTCTCAAACATACGCAGTTTTTAATACCTGGAAAACATCTGGGATTAAATCACTTAGAGATCTGTACATAGACAACGTTTTTGCATCCTACTAATAATTACACACCAAATTTAACTTTCCAGCAACACATTTCTTTCACTACCTTCAAATTCGAAACTTTGTTAAACAGAATCTGCCCAATTTTCCTCACTTCCCACCTCCCTCTATACTGGATAAAATATTGCTCAGTCTCGAGGACTCAGACAGCCTTTCTGTAATATATAAAACTGTTTTACAGTCCCTCCCTTTCAAAGATCCAAGAGAAAAGTGGGAAAAGGATGTCTCACTCAACATCTCAGAACACGAGTGGAAAGCAGCAATGCACAGAATTCACTTGAGCTCCATATGCACAAAGCATACAATTATTCAACTCAAAATTATATATCAAGCGCATCTCTCTCGTTTAAAATTTCCCAAAATATTTCCAGGGCGAGAGCTAACTTGCGAATGCTGCAATCAACTTGTAGCCTCACTAGGTCACATGTTTTGGGCCTGCACCAAATTAACATAATTTTGGGCCAAAATCTTTAAATGCCTTTCAGACAGCTTGGACGTCACAATCCCCCCCAAATCCACTAACAGCTGTGTTTGGTGGGCTCATAGAGGGGCTTAAGGTGGAGAAGGACAAACAAACTGTGATTGCCTTTACTACACAATTGGCACGTAGACTTGTCTTGCTCAGTTGGAAGAATCCTAACTCACCCCTGATAAGTCAGTGGGTAACTGATGTTCTTTACTATTTGAAACTGGAAAAAATCTAACTTGCACTTAGACAATCTGTACACAACTTTTTCAAAACCTGACAGGATCTAATCAATAACATTTTAGAATAAGCATTTAAATTGAGGAGGCAGGTTCTCTCCCCTCTTTTACTCCATTTATCTTTATTCATGTATCTATTCATTTGTCTTTACTAGCATAAAGTTTTACACGGTTGGCCCAGCTCTCTTTCTCAGGGGTGGGGGTTGATTTGTTTTGAACCTTTTTCTTTTATCTTTTTTTTTTTTTCTTTTTGTTAAACTCGAGTTATGTGTATGGAGTGTTATTTGATTTTAAAAAAATTCAATAAAATTAAAATACAAGTTTAAATAAATATATAAATCGGGTAAAAGAGAAAAAAAAAGAATTACTGTTAAAGAAAATCCGTACTTATACCAATCCATTAAAATTATTCTGTAAGTTCAGTCACCTAGGCACATCATAAATCAATGAAGCAAAGTAAAATTGTCAGGTTAAACATATCGTTGATTGCATTTGTTCTTAAACTGATTTGTGCAGAGTTATTAAAACAGAGTAAAATGCACTTGCTGGTTTTCTCTCCAAGGAGACTCCTTTTTCGGTAAGAAGCTTCTTTCATTGCCAAACAAGTCACTGCAGAATTAATAACTCGTTTGTCATTGATGACTACAGGAGGAGTTTGGTAAGCACAAAGCCTTGAACTCTCACTTGCTGTGTTGCATACTTTCTCATGAGACCTGAGGTTAACTCAATAGCTGGACCTTAACTGGTAGATCTGATGAGCTGTCTGAGCAGAACGGGAAACCTTTTAGAAGTTGACAAGTTTATTCCACACTGGCCAGTATTGTGCTGGTCACTTAAATCCTCACTAAGAATATCAAGTAAGTTACATACGTACACTGAGAAGCCTTTTAATTGTGTAATATTTGATGGTTTACAACTTGGATCTACACTCACACTTCACAATGTGTTTACAACAAGAAAAATAAAGTTCTTCTTCACAAAACATTACTCATTCAAGAGGCCGTGATCAAACACCATGCCGTATCACCTTGTTCAAGCAGATACACTAACCTCTTTAAGAAACCATGTGGCAGACACAGGTGCTTTGACTCAATGCAGATTTGATTAGCTGGCAACTCTAAATTGTAGCCGCTGTATGTTTGTCTGCATATGTAGGGCCCTGCAGTTAACTGGCATTGGCTTGTTTTAGTCTTGCACCCAAGACTGTCAGGAATTGCTCCGAATTCCCATACCCCTGAAATGGGTCAAGTTGTCTTGTATTTTTGTAGTGATGAATTCACTAAGTTTATCCATTGTCTCAATATTGCTTGTGAAAGAGAAATGAGAACAGGGGTCTCAGCATTTATATAATTAATATGCAAAGATTTTTAACTACAAATGAAGTAAATAATATTACTTTCCTCAGAACAATCCATTAATCATCAGGCTGAGTAGTTGTGGAGGTTGTGTGAACTGTAAAGCATATAAGATCCACCCAGACATGAGTGGTCTCATAATGCCTTCATTTAATCAGTCACCATCTTAGTTAAATCAATAAAATTACAAAGCAAAAGTGAACAGAATATGTTTCTTGGAAGCCGGCCGCATAAATAGCTGCTAGAGCACAATTATACAAATCATCCACGTTGCAAAAAGCTGTCTACAGTGGAGGGTATGGGAGGTCGACTGGATGAATCTTGGCCTACCTTGGTTCTCTTTATGAAAATGTGATGAAGTGAATGATGATAAATAATGAATGATGATGGTAGCAACTGTAGTACAGAAAGAGCACTCAAAAGAAACGAGCAGAGCATAAGGTTCCACGGTGCCTTCTGATTTGTATTTCTTTGGTGGAATGGCACAGTAACACGTCACAGCTTAAACTTTGATTCATTCTCATCGCGTGTATATTTTTTCTTTTGCTGTAGTCAGTCTGAGGTGCTCTTGAAATGGTCCTGATGTGTGTATACATTCACTGCTACGAGCCAGCACTGCATATAGAGCTACTGTACTTTCTTTTTTGTGCCTGTTGTTGTAGGGATAAAATAAATACTATGGATGTAATCCCAAATGCTCTCTTTTACCACTGCTCGTCTTGTCTAAAAGCCACACATTTCCTCCATCTTAATTGCAGGAACTCCTTTGTCTGACTAAGTTCTCAGCTCCACTGGGAAGCTTAAACATTTATATGGCTGAACAGCCAGACTAAAAAGTATTTCAGAAGCAGCACATCAGCAGTATCGGTTGCTCCCTGCACCATGAACAGGCATTTTTTCCTGGTGGCCACTCCAGAAATGCTAAACTGCACAAAAAAAACAATTCTTTTCTGCTTTTTTTTTCCTGAATCTTATTAGAAGCTCAGAAGTTTTACCAGCTGTTTAGAAGGTACTTTAGAGCTGACATGCTCATAAGCCTGAGATATAGACAGCATTTAGACAGCAAAAGCAGCAACATGGACCCCACCACAATTCTAAGTCTGTTGCAGATTTCTAAATTATTTTTTGATTTGATTTGATATACTTTATTAATCCCTGAGGGGAAGTTATCTTGTCGTATGACCTTAGGAGGTCAGATAAGGGCATTTTGATTTGATTCTGCTTGGTAAAACTGCACAATGGCAAGGGGACACTGATATATATTGGATTCAAATCTCATAAAAATGCAGAAACACAGGTTGAATTTAGGTCATAACTGTACAACAACAACAATTTATTTCTTGTATAGCCCAAAATCACACAAGGGACTGCCTCAATCTGCTTTGACAGGCAGGAAGCCTTGACTGTCTAAAAAGTAAGAAAAAAACTCCCAAAAAATGAAATTATGAGAGAAGGCCCCGTTCTGGGGAGATTGAGCGTGCAATGGGTGTCAGAAAATGGGGTAAGTACAACACAGAAAGCCAGGCAATATGCAAAAATAGATGATACGACTCACTAAATACAGAACTATCACGATAAAGGACACAGATTTGTTCAAATCCATCAAAAACAAAATAGAAACTAATGAACATAAATGAAAAGCAATATCTATCCATCAGTTAGTTGTAGATCCACAGCCAGATTATAGAAAACTGGAGAGAGACAAGCCAAGACGCGGTCAGAGTCCTGGAGACTTCGGTCAACTACCAGCCTCATCCCCTACTGGCCATTTTACAGCTGACGCAGTTCTGGGCTGGCCAATCAGATGAAAGGACCCTTCTACCTGATGTTTCCAGTGCTCCTTAAGTCATCTGTGAAACAAAATGGTGGTGCAGTTGTTAGTGCTGCTGCCTCACAGCTGCAAAACCGTGGGTTGGATAATCTGCCGAGTCCCTTTCTAGGCAAAGAGCATGTTTTCTTTAGTTTCCTTCCATATCCTGAAGACAGACAACCAGTTTTAAATGGAACAGTATAACTGAGTGTGAGTAAGTGTGCCCTAACCTTCCATTGGTGTCCTTAACAATGTTATTTGTTAATCTTCTACCTGATACTACCAGGAGATGCTGTGGCTCCCCTGCATTACAGTATCGAGCTAAATGAGTCCCAAAATTGGATGAACAGATGGATGGACGTTGGTCAGTTAAAGTCCAGAAGAGTGCACATTGGGAAAAGCATGACAGTTATGAAAAGACTGATAGATTTACAAGGTAAAAACTTTATTTTATAAAAAGAGAATAAGTTCTGTCACCATGCTTCTGTATTCCATTTTGGTTTAACAGGAAGTATCACCTTCTCTTCACCACAGTATTGAGCCTTTGTAACATTTTAATATATTTTTATTCAATTCCTGCTTTCATCATCTGTTCCTAAGAAACCATGCACAGAACTCATAGACAGCAGTGAGAGGAGGAGGAGGAGGAGAAGTAGACAGTTTCTGGCCTGACTCCACGCTCTCACCCTGTCATCACTCACAAATCTTAATTAACAAAAGCTGGGCATCTACATTGACTCCCCACTTATTTTTTGTGTAGGACTAAAAAATGGAAAGTTTGGAAGTGCACCAGTTGCTGCCACTCTGGCACAATCCAAATCTTCTTCCAGCCTTTCATCCCTCTTTTACCTTTAGCAACTCACCTTATGGTAGAACAGGTATGTGCTGTAAAACTGGGTTGGCTGTTAGAGTTTTAGTGTCTCTCTTACTTCACTTCCCATAAGGTCTGCAGAATGGTTGAGTGTTTTTCACACTATTATGTGATTTTGTAACTGTGCATTGCTTTAAAATGTGTTATCCACTCCATGTCTGTCCAGTGGGGAAGGTACTTCATACAAATACACTCACCTAAAGGATTATTAGGAACACCATACTAATACGGTGTTTGACCCCCTTTCGCCTTCAGAACTGCCTTAATTCTACGTGGCATTGATTCAACAAGGTACTAAAAGCATTCTTTAGAAATGGTGGCCCATATTGATAGGATAGCATCTTGCAGTTGATGGAGATTTGTGGGATGCACATCCAGGGCACGAAGCTCCCGTTCCACCACATCCCAAAGATGCTCTATTGGGTTGAGATCTGGTGACTGTGGGGGCCATTTTAGTACAGTGAACTCATTGTCATGTTCAAGAAACTAATTTGAAATGATTCGAGCTTTGTGACATGGTGCATTATCCTGCTGGAAGTAGCCATCAGAGGACGGGTACACGGTGGTCATGAAGGGATGGACATGGTCAGAAACAATGCTCAGGTAGCCCTTGGCATTTAAACGGTGCCCAATTGGCACTAAGGGGCCTAAAATGTGCCAAGAACACATCCCCCACACCATTACACCACCACCATCAGCCTGCACAGTGGTAACAAGGCATGATGGATTCATGTTCTCATTCTGTTTACGCCAAATTCTGACTCTATCATTTGAATGTCTCAACAGAAATCGAGACTCATCAGACCAGGCAACATTTTTCCAGTCTTCAACTGTCCAATTTTGGTGAGCTTGTGCAAATTGTAGCCTCTTTTTCCTATCTGTAGTGGAGATGAGTGGTACCCAGTGGGGTCTTCTGCTGTTATAGCCCATCCGCCTCATGGTTTGCTGCATACCCTTGGTTGTAACGAGTGGTTATTTCAGTCAAAGTTGCTCTTCTATGAGCTTGAATCAGTCGGCCCATTCTCCTCTGACCTCTAGCATCAACAAGGCATTTTCGGCCACAGGACTGCCGCATACTGGATGTTTTTCCCTTTTCACACCATTCTTTGTAAACCCTAGAAATGGTTGTGCGTGAAAATCCCAGTAACTTAGCACATTGTGAAATACTCAGACCGGCCCGTCTGGCACCAACAACCATGCCACGATCAAAATTGCTTAAATCACCTTTCTTTCCTATTCTGACATTCAGGTTGGAGTTCAGGAGATTGTCTTGACCAGGACCACACCCCTAAATGCATTTAAACAACTGCCATGTGATTGGTTGATTAGATAATTGCATTAATGAGAAATTGAACAGGTGTTCCTAATAATCCTTTAGGTGAGTGTACATTGAATGTAATAGTTCATTTGATTATTTATTTACTAAACAAGTTAGCAGAGTGATGGCACCTTCCCTGATGGTATTAGGTAGAAGGCAAGAACCAGCCAAAGTTGAACAGTCCATCTTAGTGCAAACTTCCACAATTCTTCTTACATTATCTAAATGCAAACAACTTTGGATTGTGGTGAGAGGTTTCAGAGAAGAGCCACGCAGACAAAGAATATGCATACTCCATATGAACAGTGGCCATAATGGGGACTGAACCTTTGTCTCTGTGTCAACAACTGCACCGTCATACTGCTTAAACAATGTTTTTTTTTACTTTCAATAATGCAACTCTTAGATTTGCTTGGATTAAAGTTGTTACCATATATCTGTTCAAGCTCACCTGTAGGTACTGGCAAAGTAACTTTCTTTTTGTTTTGTACCATCATTTATAAAGTCTTCCATCTTTCCTACCGTTATAGTTTAAAAAAGAGTTAAAGCTCTTTATATACAGTAGACTCATACTGCATATATGCAAAGTGTGGGCCACTGTAGAGTTCTCAGTCGGATGTGGCAAGAAATCGGAGCTTCCGGAAAATATTCAGAAGGACAATAATTGGGCCAGGATTTGAACCCAGCCAGCTGCAGCTGTGAGGTAGCAGTTCTAACCACTGTGCCCACAAGCTGCGCCTCCTCAATTTCTGTTTCAAACATTCCAGCTGATTCTTGAAACTGGTTTTGCTCTAAAGACTGTGTCTTAACACATTAGTAATGGATAGCTGTGCTCCTGTCTTGACTTTTAAAATAATATGATGATGTAGCCAATGGCTTTTTTTGGCCACCTCCTACCACAGGCATTGACATGATGCATAATAACAGTTAGCTCCAGCTGTTTCTGTGGGCTTTTTGTGAGCTTCCAAACCTGCTGGATGATCTAATCCATTCATTTTGTCCCAGGTCTGCCCAGGCATCACTTCCGGTTGGGATATGCCCAGCACATTTCCAGCAGGATGAGCCCATCCATAAGCTACAAGTCCTTGGGGGTCCACATCAATGATTGGCTGGACTGGTCTAATAACACAGAGGAAATGGAAAAGAAAGGGCAGAGCAGACTCTTTTTTTTCTTAGGAGACTGATTTCATGTAATTTGAGTAGTGACATCCTCCATGTATTCCATATACTCTGTGTTGGTAACATCATTTCACAAGAGGTTCACCAAATTAACAAGATAATTAAAATTGCACAGTCATTTATGGGATGCACGCTGGATCCACTGAATGTAGGAGCGAAGTACGAATATTAAGGGTTCACGTCCCAGGTCCTCCCTGCCTGGAGAGCACTTTGAGTAGTGAGAAAAGTGCTATATACAGTAAGTGTAAAGAATTATTATTATTAAAATGAAGACAAAAGTGAGTGCCATAATGAACAATGCTGCACATCCTCTCCATGACACACCATGAAACACTGAGGACTTTCAGCCAACGAATTATTCAGCAAAAGTGTGTTGAGAAACACAACTGGGGCTTCTTTATACTAACAGCAATGCATCTGTATAGCACCTCACTGGGACCAGGACTGACATGTCAGAGGTTTTCTGTTTTTTTTTTTTCTTCCTTATTGGTCATTCTGGTCTACACTCAAAACATAGTGTTTGTGTGTATTTTTATTTATTTGTTTAAAGATCTTCTGCACAAAGCTTAATTTCCCTATAGGCACAAATAAAGTCCTATCCATCTATATAGAACCTTTTTATTCTATCTATCTATCTATCTATCTATCTATCTATCTATCTATCTATCTATCTATCTATCTATCTATCTATCTATCTATCTATCTATCTATCTATCTATCTATCGTCAGATGATTAAGCCAACTCCTCTGGTTTCTCTTGACCTGGTACATCAGCATCTCTGCCGCATGGACCTTCTCTGGGCCGCTCGCCATTTCTCATTCATTTGATTCGGTCCCATTCATTCTTGTGCACTTACAGTATACATGTTTCACATAAAGTAAGTCAAACTGCCCTGTGGAGGATCTTCATTTCTGCTGGCTGTGCATATACTGTAGTATTACTATATCAGTCAATAGATTCATATGAAAGAAGCTATATAATATATAAATAGACAAATTGTTCCTCCCAAGTGACATTGCAGTGTTGCAGCAGCCAAGACTCAAAAACAATGCAGAATACTTTCTAGCTTGAACAATAATATAAATAAGTGAATGCATTTTTGTCCATAATCTGTTCAACATCAATATATGAAAAAAGATAAAAAAAATAAAGGCATGGCCTGCCAGAGGATATTTTATACCTATTGGTGGCCAAAGGTGTTGATGTAAACCCAGGATGTCAGCTCTTCCTTGCTATTTTGCCTTCGGTTATTTGTCCATCTGCCATGTCATCTGCTGAGGGCCTTTGCAGTGTCATATTTTCCTTGTGTTTTTTAATAGCCATAGGTGTTTAGATTGATTTCCTAATTTGAGGTTACTTTTATTTGTACAACTGATCAATTGTGCTGATTTTAGCACTCCATTTAAAAATGAGCGACACATACCTTTCAAGATTACAGAGAACCAAAACCAATGAAGTCAGGATAAGAGGTAAGGAAAGAAGCAATATTGAACCGGATACAAACTGCTTCAGAATGATTTGGTTTTTTGCTTGAATGCCAGATCCAGTGATAAGGATCTGCATTGCTAGGAGGTTTCATTTGTTTTAATGAAGGAGGTAAAGGTTTCAGAACAGACAGAATATCAAAGGATTGGGAATGAATGGAAGCATATTGATCACAGCACGGTGACAATCTCTCTACAAATAGTGATAAGGCATCAAAGACCACTTTTTCATGATTGCAGAAATCTTTTATGATTAAAGCAAGCAAACATGTCATAGACGTTCAGTCTCAACAAATAACTCCAGTGGATCTTTGGGGCAAACAGCTCAGGTCAGATCAGATTCATTCCTTCTTAGAATGAAGACCTTAAACAGGCATAGAGAAGACTGCTATAATTTTTCAGGCACTCTTTTTGTTAGTTTAATTTAATGGGTAATATATTGTTAATTACCAGTAATCAAGTTCTTTTACACAATATTTGAAATTATAATGTGTAAAATGTGTTAGGTTGATTTTAGAGTCTAAATTGACCTCATACGAGGGAGTGAGGTTGTATACAAGTGTGCACCCTGTGATGGACTCACACTTTATCCAGTGCTGGTTTCTGTCTCACTGTAAATTTAACTGGAATAAGTCGGTTTGGTAATATATGTTGTGAAATGATACGCCTTGACACAACAAAAGGGTTTGGGGCAGCCACCCTGTATACTTGAAAGTTTGGTAGAAAAAAGGCAAAACTGAGCAATATGTCTTTACAGACAAGAGTCCAAAACTGAACTGAGGTAACAGAAGGAATATGGATGGCACTTTTAAAGCCAGACAGCGGAGATGACATCATCTGGTGAGGAACCACCAGGAAGTGATGTCATCAGGCCCCAGCACAATTTCCCTTGATTGGTTAGCAGGGAAAAAAGAGAAAGCATCAGTACACTCTGCCACCCCTGGTCCGGCATGGAATTACTTGCTTTTGAGCCTTTTAGCTGCCTTGCATGCGTATATGTGTGACAATATATATAGATGGCAATATTAATATATAGCCTTGTAATTAATGTAGAGATGAAAAGGGAAAGGTATGGTTCTTTAATGGATAAGTGGATGAGGCACCAACACTGGACAGACATGGAAACAAGATCTCCATAGTCAGGCCCAGCAGGGCAGCTGATTAGTTACTTGGGAGCTGCGTTTTTAAGACAGATGTCATTAAGCACTTCTATACACAGAGTCATAAAGATGAAACGGAAACCTTAATAATTTTTAAAGGTTACATGGATGAAATGTTAGGACAAACTGGCAATTAGCTAATCAAAGGAGTGTAATGAACTGAATGTATTATGTAATTATGAAGTCTGGTGTTGTGAGTCTATCATAATAAAGATTTGAATCAGGGTTTGGATTAAAAACAGAATAGCTTAGATAGATAGATAGATAGATAGATAGATAGATAGATATTTTATTAATCCCAAGGGGAAATTCTCAATGTACTATAGTGTACTATACAAATACATAAAATGCAAAATGTCCTTCTAAGTCTCTCACACTGACTAAGTGCTATATATATAGTTTGGAGATAGAACAGTGTATCCATTTTTATAAAATTATGCTTCAGGACATCTGGTTTTGAAAACAAAACTGTATTGGCATGTGCAGGAATATATGTTCTATTTTAAATATATGGATTTTGTGCTATTTACCTTTTTCATTGGATACAGTCTCTTTTTAAAAGCCCCTTTATTTAGTACATTAATGTTTTGAATTTTACTTGCTATGTTACATAGGGCTTTTCTTGCATCTAGCAGAGTGGGATGTTACAGTCACACTGAACTGTTTATACAACACAGGATTTTATATGGGAAGGGGGGGCAGCAAGGAGAGGCTGTGACGTGATGTGATGTTCAGAGCCAAACCCATCGCAAGTGGGTGAAAAAAAGAGAGAGAGAGGAAATCTTTCCACCTACCCTGTGGGGTGAGAGTACTGATTGGCAGGACTGAACCGTCAATGTTCATAAACAGGACAGGGTAAAGGAGGCGAGCTCAGAGTGATCAGACACCCTGGAGCTATAGCACCGGCACTGCACTGCCTGCCTGCCTGCCTGCCTGCCTGAAGACTCACAGCACAGCACAGCACAGCACAGCCATGGACTCCTTCTGCAGTCTCAGTGGGCTAGACCCCTTATGGGTATGTGGGCTTATTTTTTTTCTAAAATAAGTAGGAGGTTCTATAGTATCTGTCACATATTCATTATTCAGCCACAAAATGAATGATAATTTAGGGGAACATAAATAAAATCAGGTAATAAACAGATAGCCCAAGACAAAATAAATCAGTAGTGTCTGTTCTCTTTGGACGGAGGGGATCAAGTTTCTAAATATGTAAGCATTTTTGTGTTAATGAGTAACTGTGCAGCAATGCTGACTTCCAGATTATCAGATGGATATTAGCAAAGTATTCATATAGCAATGCACTGTCTGGACCCTCCAATTTCTGGTCAGTTATTTTGAATACTGCAAAATTAAAATGTTGTTTGTATAATAAGAAAATGTAATGCTCGTATTAGCATTTTATATAAACTGTAAACTTTTTTAAACCTAGTGCCTTGCTTGGTTAATATAGAACAGGGCTATTCAGTTCAGTTTGTGAAGGACTGCAGAGGCAGCAGGTTCTCATTATAACCAATCCCTTAGTCAGAATCTTGTTCCTGAGTGTAATAGGACTTCTTCGCTAGTCACACTTGGAGCCTGTGAATGTAGAATTACCTGTGGGCATAAAACATCAGACAGCTGTAGATGTTATAACTGCTGGTTCAATTGTACTGAGTGCTCTTTGGAGCTTCCTGATGGAGAATAGAATGGTGGGTTCTTTGCTTGGGCTCGTTACATGTCACCATATTGGCGTACTGGTGGTGAAAACTCATTTAGACTCATTAGTCTGGACTGAGATACAAAGAAAGAAGTATTTCAATGAAATGAGTTTAATAAAACACACGAATCAGCTTGTAAATAAGTACAAAGAAAACCCTCAGTGGACCTGAGTTTATTAGGCAGGAATTAAGGTCCTGAGTAGACAATGCAAATGTGTTATTTGTCACTAAAAATGTTTTTGGAAAAATGAGTGATGTAGAAAATGAGTGAATGTTGGTAGAGTGGCTAGAGCGATAAATACTTGAATGGATTGACAAAAATAACAAACGATGATCATTGTGTCCATCCAGATAGATAGATATATGTGAAAGGCACTATATGATAGATAGATTGATGTGAAGGGCACTATATAATAGATAGATAGACAGACAGATAGATAGATGTGAAAGGCACTATATAATAGATAGATATATAGATGTGAAAAGCACTATATGATAGATATATAGATGTGAAAAGCACTATATGATAGATAGATAGATTGATTGATTCCCAGGAGCAAATTTGGCTTTTTACAGAAGCTCTGCAGTACAATAATTAAATACATAAATAGATACATATATAAACATGTATACACACGCTAGAATGACTAAAAAGGAAGAAAATTTTAAAAAGAAAGAAAAGAAAACTTCTGACTTGGCAGCCACACTCACAGTGAGGCATTATACAGGCATATTGTTGTTTGTATAAAGGAGCCCCAGCAGCGTTTCTTGACACTCTATTATCCTTTGAGTCATCTCATGTATTACTTTTATAATTACCAGGGTCTCCAGTTCAGCTCCATGACTTTAAAGATCATTCTAGTTTACTTCGACTCTTTGAGTAGAAATGTTTTGTGGTATCTCTGATTTCATTTCCCCTTAGTCTCCACTAGGTGTCATCCAGTCTAACTTTTTCAAACCTGTTTCATCTAGTGCCTATGCTGGCAGCACTTGGTGCAAGGCAGGAAACAGCCTGGGCAAGGTTCATTTGCGCGCACACACCAACACTCGCACTCACAAGGGGCCAGTTTTGAATTGCCGATTAACTTAACCTGCATGTGTTTGAGGATGTGGGAAGACAACCCGTACACACTTAGGGAGAATATTCAAATTCAACATGAGTAACATCTGCTCATGGCACTGATTCCCATGTTATCAAGTATATGATTTGCTGTTTAATTGATAGATGTCTGTTGGATTATTTTGATGACTAAAAATCGATGGACTAATATTAGATGGAAAATTGAAAGGACAGATAAATAGACAGATGATCTTTGGAAGGGTGGATAGATAGTTGTGTGGACTCTTTGTGTCTATATTTATAATTCCTATGATGTCTTTGTTTATGCTTTTTATGCACTTTAAGCTGGGAACCACAATCAGTGTCATTTCAGGTAATCATAGCTGAATGGCAGAATCAAAATAATTGAAGGTTTCATCTCTAAAGTTCTTCACTGTTTCCTGCAGCTTTGTCTTTCACAAAACATTCCCAAGCCAGCCTATTATTATAATATACTCAGATGCTGAAAATACTAAAGGCCCAAATGACCAATTACGAAAATACTGTACTTATTGAATGAAAATCTTAGAGTGTGTAAAAAAAATGCTGAACTGCTCACATCTACTGTACATTAAAGTAAAATGTGCAGGCACAATATTTTGTTAATATTTCGCTGGTTGAACCACTCATTTTCCAAGAACTTTGTACTTAACATTAACTGCAACAACCAATAATCCACTGAGATAAGCAGAGAAACATCTAATGATGTCAGAGCAGACCACAAGCAATTGGCCGGGGCATAAAGGTGCCGTCCAGCACCAGTCCTAATAAAGGCGCTGTATCAGCCCCCCATTCAGGAGACATTTCACAACCTGACCTTCAGTGGAAAAGCAAACATCTTTTCATTTGTTTTTCTTCATCTGACCGGATTTATACATTTATTTATTTATTTTTGCTTTGAATCCTAAAAAGTAATCAGCTTTTCTGGTTAGCCATCAGCAGATTCTTCCCATATTTTATATTGACACTCCACTGCATGGCACAAAGAGTCTGCACTCAATGATTACTTTGCACTTTTTGTTGCCACATCCTTTCAACGTCTAAAAGGAGCCAGCTGAAACACAGCCATTTCAATGAGTAAACTTTGAACTTGGTGCTAAACCTCTGTGAGTTACAGATCAGACGGCAAGCTAAAAGTGACTCAAAGCAGTAGGGAGACTGTCATTTTATTGGGAGTTTCGGGAGAAAGAAATGCCCTGCATCGATAGCAAAGCATGACATTATAATGTCAAACCACTGATCATAAAGCAGCCCTCCAAACTCTGTGACCCTGCCATTTATCCTCACTCGCACCCCTCTACCAGAGAAGGCGGTTTCCCTGTACTCGGTCACCCAGGGCACTGGGCTAAGCCCACACATTTTCGGCTAGAGTCTAGTGTTTACTTAGCGGTTCTGGTCTGGGCTGAATTCAAACCCTTAGCCACCAATGTGAAGGGCATTGTGTGCGAGCATCATGTAAACACTGCCTGCAAATCTGAATTAAGGCTGTGTTGCCAAAACAAATCTCCACTTTGCATATAGCCTGCAGGAACTGAGTGCTTTTGGCAGCACTCGCCACATGGCGCTCACGTCACACAAAGGAAAGCAAGTTTTAGATTATGTGATGTGCTGCTTCTGCCAGATGGGGCACCAAGATGGCATGAGACAGCATGAGAGAGAGGGGCCTTCTGAGCCCAGCCTAACACCATTGTGACCCCAGAGGGCATTAACCCATGTAAAGGTGGTCAGTGAGCGGAAACAGAATTCTTCTGTTTAAAAGAGATGCCATGGAAGAGTAGCAGAAAGGTGAGAAATCCAAGGGCAGCAGGTGAGCCAAACCTAACACAAGGGTAAGGAGCGTAGAGGTTCTAAATAACAGACAAGCTCATGAGTGTAGAGGAGCCTAAGGATGAGAAGGACATCCTAGGGTCAGCCCTGTCCCTCCTGCAAGGTTGTCTCATGACATAAACATAGGCCACTATATTAATTATGAGTATGGAAGATGAGTGTTTAGTTGATATTTCTAGAGGTGACAAACAAATGAGTCATACTACCAGTAAACAGCAGGTTACCTCAATCAGGGGGCTGATTTTACATGAAAAAATGGATGGGCACAAGGACGGAAGGATCTCTGTTGGTTTGCAAGCAAATCTTTATTTTTATTTCGATACATTTTGTCATCAGGCTGGACAGCACTGTAGCTTAGGGGTTAATTTTGCTACTCCGTTGTTCACAGGTTCCCATCACTATCTGTGTGGAGTTTACATGTTTTCCCAGTGTACTTTGTCCAGGTGTTCTGGTTTCCTTTCAAATGCCAAATACGTTCAAACTAAGGTAACTAGCCTGGTATGAATGTGTCTTGTGGGGGTGACCTGTCGTCACTTTCAAGGGTTGGTGCCTGTCCAGTGTTTATTACTGTGGGGAGAGACTCCAGCTCCGTAAAAGTCTTGACTGGTGACTCATGAGAGTGCGCAAGTGTTGCTGGTGCCTGGCAGACAGACATTCCCATCCAGGGGTCATTCCTACCTTCCACCTGATGCTGTCTGCACAAACCCAGGCAATAAGATCATAACATAAATGGACTGGGGTTACTGTCTATATTCATCCGTCTCTCATATTTTGATATCAAAATCCTTTTTTCACCACGTTTGTGGTGTTCTGTGATGTTCTCTAAAATTCATAAAACCTGAATATGAATCCTCATCCTCACAGCCTGGTCACTGTCTGTGCCAAGTTTGCATGTTTTCCTTCATCTGTGTAGATTTTCTCCATGTACCCAAAAGATGTACCCATTAGGTTAATTGGCATTTCTAAACTGTGCTGATAGATAGATAGATAATTTGTTTCCAGGGGAATATTTGGCTTTTTACCGAAGCTATTTAAATACATAAATAGGTAGATAAATAAATAAATACACCCACTGTGGTCTGAATACACACCAAAATGACAAAAAAAAAAGAAAACTTCCGACTTGGAAGTCCCAGTCCCTGTGAGGTGCTATACAAGCATATTGCTGTTGGTATGAAGGAGCCCCAGTCATGTTTCTCTTCACACTTCTACTGAATAATTTGCAAGCTGAAATTCCTCGGACTTACTGCATCATTGAGAGGATGTGCAGCATTGTTCATAATGGCCCTCAGTTTTGTCTTCATTCTCTCCTCCAGAGTGCATACCATAACTGAGTCTGCCCTTTTAATTAGCTTGTTGATTTGGTGAACCTCTCTTGAAGTGAGATTACCAGCCGAGCACACTACACTGGCGATCACAGAGCTGTAGTGAAGTTGTGAAGGATGTCCTGACCCACATTAAAGATCTGCTCTGCGATTTCTCTAGTTCCTCTGTGTTCCAAGACCTGCAAGCTGATTTGGATGTGTGCACACATGTGCCCATTGATGCACATCCTTTCTAGTGTTGCGACATTCCCTGTGCCTGATGTTGTAAGCAAAGACTCTAGGTGCCCATGGCCTAGTAACAGAGTAAACAAATGAACAAACTGGAGGAAAGGATAGTGGATGGATAGATATTTCTTGAGGGAGCATTCTGGTGGAGGTGTTTTGGTACTTTCTGCCATGATGATAATTAAGAACTACAGCTTGTTTGCCAACATAAATGCTGCCTAATTAGAGACTAGACCTTTAGATACTGTACTATTGATTAAAAGGAATGGTTCTTTTAATTATTGTGTTTAGGCATCAGAAAAAAAATAAAACAGACATCAAGTTTATAAATTCAATGGCAGTCCCTATAATTTTAACTTGCCTAAGAGGCAAAGGATTGGGAGCTGAGTCACCCTCTGCAAAAGGAGATTTTGTTTTATTATCAGTGCTCAGTGAAGTGCCAAAATGTGCTGCAGCCTTCAGTGTAATCTCCATGATCACACAGCCCAGCTCTTCTTGCAGCAGATACACCATAGACTGTTACTTATTCTGCATGTCACACAGAGACACTGAAACATTTGGATTTTGTTTTAATTCCCATTTAGAGTGCCTCTGCCAATCTATGTGTGTCACATGACACTTTTATATTTACCATATGACTTATTTTGTGTGAGTGAATTCAATTCATTTGAATTTATTTCTATTAAACACTCCTCCATGTATGAGCCTGATGCACTATACACTCATTACAAGTGAAAAACGCACACAATATACTTTTATATTTGATAATGCATACATTTGTTTCTCAATTTGAATACAGATTATTATTATTCAACCACTGTTTTACATCAATAAAGCAACTGATTATTGATGTGGTTGATATACTTGGCCCCTGCACCAAAACCTGAGGACCTCCATGTCCAACTATGGATAGGAACACAGAAGTTCTGTCTTCAGATGTTTGCACACATTGAAAATGGTTTGATAAATATAAAGTAAATTAAGAACAATTGCGGAATTTTGTCTCCCAGTATTTTAGTTGCTGATGTATAAATCTGTAGCTTAGTCCATCAGGATTTGTTTGGTTGTAGAATAATAATTAGCTTTTTATGGTCTGTTTTTTTATTTTTTAGGACTGGAACCGCACGTGGTACACTCCCAATCCAGACCTGACCTTGTGTTTCCAGAACACCGTGCTGGTGTGGGCCCCCTGCATCTACCTCTGGGGATGTGCACCTTTCTACTTCTTATACCTTTACTGCAATGGCCGAGGTTACATTCGCATGACCTGCCTTGGCTTCACCAAGCTGGTAAGCAAACCTAATATCACTGATTTTTTTTTTTTTTTTGTAAGCAGTGGTTAAAGTCATAAAGTTTATGTTAACCTGTGTATCATTTTGCAAAAAAACCCTCATTCTCACCATTCCACTTTGTATTTATGTTACTAGTAAATTCTTTCCAAAGACTGCGCTCTTTGTGTTTATGGTTAATAGCAGGGCTTAAAGTGGGCCGATACTCAGTTTTGCTTTTCAGAATGCTGGGTGTTCTTTTACACGTATAGCAGAAGTGTTTGCAGTCAGCTTATATATCTACTGTGGGTCTCCTGTCAGCAAGCATGCATAACAAGTGTCCTTCTCTCTGCGGTTATTGACAAAGCAGAAATATCTTGAGCAGGCCTGCACCTAGGAAATTCTGGGCCCCAGGCAGCTGACAGAGTTCGGGCCCCTTTCGTGTTTCAAATATGTGCGTATATTTTAAAACTCGAAAAAGGACGGGCCCCTATCTAGCTCGGGCCCCTGACAAGTGTCATGGTTGTCCCTCCCCCAGGTGCGGGCCTGCCTTGAGACCTGCCATTTCTTTTTACCTACTTAAACCACTAGTTAATATGATAAAAGAAAATCTTGTCCTTGTCATGACCAAGAGTGCTTCAGGCATAAATCCAACCCAATCCATTTTCAGTAGTCAATCATGCAGACTTTTGAATATTTCCTCTCACAGTGAGCACATTAAGGTATTGTGGCCAAGTGCAGGAATGACAGGGCACAGAAAGAATAAAAGTTGAGACACCAACTGGGTTGTCTAATTTGTTTGAGCACACTCCAACAAAAAGTGCACCTCTTGGCATTTGTACAAGTAGCCCTTGGGCAAATAATGACAAAAGTATTCGCCTCTTAGCCACAGAATTTACAACTCTGTGACTCACTGTAGTTTACTGGAGCTCCATCTGGCGAGTCGCTCTGATTGCAAAAGACACCTCCTTTCGGGCAGCCGGGCTTGTATAGTGGATGAACTGAAAGGGGCAGGGCTAAGTGCATTCACTGGGTGACTTCTCTGAGCTGCGTGGAGAGAAGAAGAAGAGAATGTTAACAACAGTGCCCACTCTCACCCTGGCGGGTTATCACATACGTCAATCATGCCCATGAGGAGATCCTCTGACGTGCATGCATGGTAATATGAACAAGGATAAAATGCAATGTAAGAGTAGGTAAATGATTAGATTAATGATGAATCTTACTGAAGTATTAAGGTTCTGGGTGAAGACTATAAATGCTTTGGCCTCAAATCCCAAGGTAAAACATAAAAAGCTGACTGCTGGCAGTATGTCACCTATTGATTCAGTACTTCTCTACAACTCACTGCATTGCCCATGAGAAAGCTATAAAAAATATATATATACATATGTCTATATATATATATGTATGTGTGTATGTATATATTGTGGTAAACCATCCTGGACACAACACAGACAGACACAGGACGTCCCGAAACACACAGGTTTATTTACAAATTGTACCGCACACAACACAGTGTCCCTGCACCAAACACCTTTTTTAAGTCTGGGGCTCTCAATGGTCCTTCCTTCACCGCCTCTGCTCCTCTCCTCCGAGCTTTGCCTTCTTCCTCCCGATTCCGGTTCTCGACTGGAGAAAGGACGGCCTCTTTTATATCCACCCGGATGTGCTCCAGGTGCCCTCTGACGATCTTCCTGCGGCACTTCAGCACCCGGAAGGACTCCGGGTGTCCCTGGTATTCCTTCCGGCAGCACTTCCAGGTTTGGCGGAAGTGCTGATATCCAGGACTCTTCAGTCCTTCAGATGCCCCCTTGTAGGGGCCACGGGCCCCAATAGTGTTGAGCTTCCATTTTCGGTTCCTGTTGCCCCCATACCGACCAGGGCGGCTGCCCTTTCCTGGCCCAGGGGAGGTATTATCCTTCTCACGGTCCTTCCAGGCGTCCTGGCTGGGCATAAGCCCCCAGCCGACTGCCACATATATATATATATATATATATATATATATATAGAAATGCACTTTATAAAATGATATCAGAAGAGGCAAATGAAGGTAAAAAGACTGTGACCTATTGAAGAAGGCACTGTCCCAAATGCCACAAGTTGTCTGAATCAACGTGTACCTCCACATCTCAGTGTGAAAATCAAAGAGTCACATTACCTGTCTCTGCTCTACTTTAATAGCAGACATGTAAATAATTGTGCAATAGCTCAGCCTTTTTATAGCACTTTGGAATGGTGTTGACTATAGAAAGATGCTGTACAACATAGTGTTGTTTTTTATTTTTTTGCCTGATGTTGTATCAAATAAGATAAACAAAAGAATATAACAGATGTATCGGTAGCATGGCATAGTGTCTAAGGGATTTGAACCGTAGTTTACAAGTATGTCACTTCAGTATCCACTTTTACTTGCTGTTTGACACTGAAAGGGTCGATTAAGCTGCTATGCTCACACTGTAGCAGAAACAATTGTGCTAGATCTTAGCACATGTAAGATGCGTTAGAAGGGGGGCTCTCCATACACAAGCTTCATAGAAACTAAGATTACTTGTGCCTTTGTTTTGTACGTCTAGAACACTGTAAATTGAAATTTGCCACGCGACTTGCAGCTCACCAAAGGCTTGGTGGTATGCCACTGCAGCACACACACCAGTGGTTTGTATTGCTTAATTATAAAATGTGCACCAAAATAAATCCCACCACAGCTAAGGATTCCGGCAGACTGAGTATGAAATTGTAGATTTAGCGTAAAGGAAAGAAGTCAAAAAAATCATCAGAGAAATGCTGTAACCAAATGCAGCGCCTGCTTTAAGCAAAATGTGTCAGAATGACTCCGCGTGTTGCCTGCAGAATAATAACTTGTCAGACATTTATATCTAATGTGAGCACAGAGACATGCTCCTATAATGAAAAAAATGTTTGTATTTCCAAATAGTAATTGAAACTCAAGATGAAAAGCATGCACTTTCACAAAGATATGCCTCCTGATTTCAGGAAGTCGTAAAGACACTCCATCTAAGGATACAGAGGGACATGAATGGAAATTCTCCTATGGCCTTGTGGCCTGTGCTTACAACTAACACAACGAGAACACAAGGCCTCAATGATATTCACAGAGCTGATTTTTCATACAAATCACAAGGGTGCTTCAGTGAAAGTAAAGACAGTTCAGCTTAGAATTTGGGGGAGCTTTAAGGTAATGGGATTTAGGATGGCACAGTGGTGGCACTGCTGTCTCGCAGTAAGGAGATAAGGGTTTGTATCCTGGGTCCTCCCTATGTGGAGTCTGCATGTGTTCCAGTACTCCAGTTACATCCCAATATCCAAAGACATGCGAGTTAGGTGAACTGGTGATGCTAAACGGGCTGGTGGATGTGTGGTCACCCTGTGATGAACTGTCCAGAATTTCATCCTGCCTTGTGGCCCATGCTATGTGGGATAGGCTCCAGCTCCCCTGCAATCCTGCTATCCTGTTCTGGATTAAACATGTTAGAAAATGACTTGACATGATTTAAAGGCCAGGTTGTCACCAGCAAAGGGTAATGTTGGTCAGAGGTGCGGATTTTAGCTTTGAGTGATTGATGTCCATACATTAGTTTGAGGTGCCAAGGCAAACAATTAAGCTATCTGAAATGACTCAGATATGAATCAAGAGTAGGACACCACAGTTTGGTTCGCTGAACCACACGGTGCATTAGAGACAGCCAGTTTGCTTATTTGTCACCAGATCTGAACTCAATAAAACTTCCTGTAGTAAAAAGGCCTCTTCCAAGGTGACACAGAGCACACTTGCTTTCCTGGTGGTGTAAAAAGCCTGACAATAAAGTTCTTCATATACCACTGTAGATCCTTGACAATCAGCAGATAACAACCATCAGATATTTATGGGAGATCCTGGAACAATGTATGAGATAACATTGGCTGACTACCTCATGGGAAGTTATGGCTGCATAGAATGTATTCCTGTGATAGAATTTCAGGCCATGGAAGATTCTAGGTCAACTATTCTTATAATCATATAGAGTGATTTCATAATGGGAGGTCCACTTATTTGGATTTGATGATAATAAACTGAGAAGTGAGACTACAGGCCGATCTAACACTACTTGTGTAGATATCACTGAATAAGAGTTAACGATCGTTCACTAAGTGTGTCACACTATACATTTTTTTATTTTTTTTAATAGTTTGTAAAAAAGATGATCTACAGCTGCAGCAGTCGGCTCTCCCGCCATCCTGACCTTGAACTTGGTTGAATTATTTTAGGTTATGTTGTCTAAAAACAGAATTGCAGAAAGTAAGATAAATAATTGGCATTCTGTTTTGCGCACCTTCATTAATTTATGAATAAACTTTTCTTTTTTTTTAGGTTCTTGGATTCCTTCTCGCCTCATTTGGTTTTGTCGAGTTCTTTTACATTTTACTAGAGAGAAGCGCTGAAATCCAGCAGCACTTGGTCTTCCTCGTTAGTCCGATGATTCGCAGCCTGACTGTGGTAAAATGCTTTTCTTTTTTTAATCTCTTATTCTTGGGGCATCATTGTGCACACCTTTACCTTTTCCATTGGCTAGTCTTTGATTGGCATAGAATAAACTCAGGGGTAGAACGTTATTTTATTTGTGCTAATTTTGTAGGCGGGTGACATGCTGACTTACGACTACAGCATCCTGTATTCAAAACCTGTGCCTGGGTGCCATCATTGTGGGGCATAGTTTGCATGCTGTGTCCATGTCTGCACGTGTTTTTCTCTGGATGCGCTAGTTTTCTTCCCACATTCCCAATGACGTACATGTTTGGTTAGGTAGTGATTCTAAATTGCCTCTCTGAACATGTATGTGTGTGTGTGAACCCAGCAGTGGACAAAGCTTTGATCTGGGTTTGTTCCAGTCTTGCACTTTGTGTTGCTGGGACGGATTTCAGACTCTTACATCCCTGAATTGGATTAGGTGAGTTTAAACATATTATGTGGTGTCATTTTTGTTTAGGAAGTACACATAAAATTAATTGGTATAACTATAATTGAACATGTCAATGAGCTGTTGAAAGAAGGCTCTGTAAATTTTTGGAAATATATATGAACCATAGGAAAGACATTTCCATGAAACATCTAAAGTAAGAAACAGGAAGAAACAATGAAAATAACTTTGTAACACCAACATAAGCATAAGCGGAATGACGATATTGATGTCTTTAACAATCAGTTACAACCAACAGACCATCAGGATGAAGTATTAATGGTTTGTCTCTCACCACAACAAATTAAACTCAAATTGCTTTAGCTATTCCATGAGAACAGGTCTTCTCTGAAATACAGAAAATGTGGAAAACACCAGTTACACCTTGAATTTGAGCTGGACTCACATTATTTAACTATAGGATGTCCTGAGTACACTTGTTAGTCATTATTTCAGATCAGATCACATCAAGTAAAAATGTGACATTTCAGCTCATAGAATTATTGCTTAATTTTGTGAAAAAAACATATAAGTGACCGCTTTTGGAAAGCAATGCAGCAAACAGACATTTCTTACAGTTAATAAAATATACATAGCCTTTTAAACGTGTGACTGGCAGAAACTGTATATCTCCTTTTGGGACCTTGTCATGGTTCATTCTTCATACTTTAACCTTGGTGTGTCATCTCACCTTTTCTTTGGTATTAAAAGGCAACAACAATTGCTTCTGCATCACCTCAACTTGTTTGCCCTCATCAGCATCAACCCTACAACTGCAACTTTAAGCATTCAATTGCTTTCTCATGAGTCCTCTTTCTTTCCTTCTTTAATGTCTTTCAGGTTGTTTATGTTCTAATGATTTTCTTATGGTTTGAAAAATGAAAGTCAGCGAACAGCTACTGTAACAAACATCCATCCATTATCCAACCCGCTATATCCTAACTACAGGGACACGGGGGGTCTGCTGGAGCCAATCCCAGCCAACACAGGGCACAAGGCAGGAAACAAACCCTGGGCAGGGCGCCAGCCCACCGCAGGGCACGCACACAAACACACACCAAGCACACACTAGGGACAATTTAGAATCGCCAATGCACCTAACCTGTAAGTCTTTGGACTGTGGGAGGAAACCGGGGTAACAAACAGACAAAGCAAAATTATAAGTTAGAAAAAATATAAGGTTAAAACTCATTAAAGACTTAAGAGAATTAGCACTCTGGAGATTTCCAGGAGAATACTGACTTGAGCAGTAAGCTAGCAAGAGGAAGCTGTTTTGTAAATGTGTTGTCACATAGCAAAGCTGACTTCAAAATGTCACACCATAATGTTTAGCAACTGTAAGCATGACCTACTGATGGAGTTGTGGCAAAAGTACCAGGCATGACAAGTAATTACTCTTTAAGATTAGCTTTCTTTATAACATAATATATGCACACTTAACACTGTAAGTATGCCACCTGAGAATGTATCCATGGTCTCCGGTCTGTGAGGTAGCAGGGCCACTTCACCAGCCACCTAAGTCTGCAAAACATGAAAGCAGGCTCATGTGGACAAATGTAATCTGACTTAATGCAGTATGATCGCATGATGGAAAAAGGATTGATGAGTGTATTCTGAACTTGGGCATGCATAAGGTGCATTTACATGTACACAAATAAATGGGATAAGGTGAGTAACCCAGTTAAGGCAGAAACCTGGTTTCTTAAAAATCTGTGTTTACATGCATGAGTGATCTTCTGATGTTCTCCTTTGGCAAAATGCTACAACACCATTAAACTGCACAAAACAGAGTTTATTGTCATCATTGGCAGCCGTGAATCTGAAGACAAACATGAAGCCTTTGATGGTTTTCTTGGGTTTTATAAATATGTTTAGTCAAACTGACACTTTGTTCATATGCTTCTGTTACTGGATTGCACTCTTTTCGTCTTGGCACAGCAATGGAGTGGTGCATCCGTAACACCTAGAATCATTTTTACTTGGATAAAATAAGTATTAGTTACTCATTAATTTAAAACATTACCAGACTACTTAATGTACATTACTTCTTATGTGTTACCCTACTGCCCTCGGGATGTGATGCTGAGCTTATCACTGTACGCACAGCTCATCAACATAAACTTACCAGTTTCTGAAATATTGAGACAGATTACAGTATATCAGCACAGAAAAAGAATAATATGATCATCTGGGCATTTTCCTCAGAAGATGTATCTACTGGATTCTTCCACCATCTTTAGCCTGTGGCTTCTAACTGCATGTGTAAAGCTAAGCAGGGGAACAGAGTGCAACAGACATGTGCAGAGTAACCTGGTTAAGGGTTTACATGGCCAAATAATCAGGTTACTCGCAGAGAAATCTACTTTTGTTAACCAGATTTGTCAGAGAATAATAATCCAGTTTCTCTAACCACAATAAGGGTTTACATGGCATTTTAGTGAGCAGGTTTCTGTGAATAACTGGGTTATTAAAGCACATGTAAAGGCACTGATTGATGGGTATGTGTTTTGTAAATGCACCCAAATAATTAGGCAAAAAGAATCAGCAGTTCTTGCCCCACCCTTTGCTGCATAAGTATTTATTTAGAAAATTGTGCTAATAGTGTAAAAACAAGCAAGACATGAACATTTCCAATGCCTCTTTCATTAAAGTTCATGTTGGATTCTGCTTGGAAGTCTCCCAAAAGCCTTGTGGCTATGAATCTTCAAAAATTGTAAACAGAATTGGACATTGTCAAGTGGGTATTATTTCCCTTTTCCATCCAGTCATATCATGAAACTCTCTGCACTGTAAGTGTGTTGTGCGCCCTGTAAGACACTTTGAGGAATTTTTGTGGTCTCAGGCTGGGCAGATTTATAACACACAAAAAGGTCTGTGGCTCGTGGCCAACAGCCAGTAAGCTCACCACCGTTTTCTGAAATAGTCACTTTTCCCAGGGAAGTTAGGCAGTCACACACCACAGACAGACACACCGGGCCATGGAGAGCTACACAGAGACAGTCCTCCTACGTGTGGTCCAGGCAGACTCTTATGTAAATATATTTTGATGCTTAAGAGAAAATTTCAATCAAACGAATCACCAAGTAGATTCTTAAACATAAAGAAGCCCTTGATGTGTAATGAACTGAGTCTGATGAGATCCTGGATTATTTGTATTTTTCCATTTGACATGCTTATATCATCAAATGTTGCTACTGAGAGAGCAAAGCTACTAAGGTCCATCTGACAGTCCAGGGCATCAATAACTTTGTCTGATGTCTGGATTATTTAATCCCATCTGTCTAAATATTGTTTTTAAATCTCTTAGTATTTAGCCTCTGCTGTTTTGGCTGGTTAACTTCCCACCTTTCCTCCATGGTCTGTGCTGGGGAGTCTCAGTTTCATATACCCATTACACTTAATCAATTTACTGTTCTCCAGCTCTCCCAAATTACTCAGAGAGACCATCTTTTGTATTATTTAGCACCATTTAGAGCACACAACTACCAGATTTGGCTCAGGTCTGTCCACCCCATTCTACCTCTTTGGTCTGTTTCTCGGTGTGACCTACCCTTGCCAGGTAAAAGTTTGGTCACAATTTGCTTTCAATTCCGAGTTCAACGTGTGAATAACATCAGTAGGCTCAAAATACATTGTCAAATCTGAACGATTACATTTATAATTTTAAATGGGCTAATTGACACCTTAGTGAAAGAGATCTAAAATTCACCTCAAATGTCTGAGTTTCAGTCACAATAACTTATCTCACCATGTGATTTTTGATCCTTGGCAATACCCTGTGTTGAGAAACCCCTAACAAGCTTTGTGCTTCTGTTGCAGCAACTCTAAAATTTCACTTTTTTCCCCATAATTTTTTCCAACAGGTGCTGTCAGTTTTGCTGATGCAGTATGAACGAATACGAGGCTGCCGGTCTTCTGTCTTCCTGTTTACTTACTGGCTTTTGGCTGTTGTGTGCACTCTGGTACCACTGAGGGCAAAGATCCAACTTGCCATGTATGAGGTAGGAGAACCTGGCATTACTTCAAGTAAATTTGTCTTCGGCCGTAATTTAATAAACCTCTGGCCGCTCAGTCTGAAATTAGAAACATATTCCCCAATACAGCCCTCTCAATTGTAAAGGTACATTAGAAGGATCAAGTCATCTGTCCATTCCGAAAAGACTGTCCAGAGTCCCGGACCTTAACAGACATACCAATTATAACTGAGGTCAGACATGCTAAAAAAAAGAACTGACGTGGTTGTCTTCCTTTTTTTTTTATTGTGACTGGCACGTCACTTTGGTGTTAATTAGTGGGAGGACAGCAATTGCTGTATGAAGAAACGTGGCTTCTCGGGAAGTGATATGTTAAAGGAATGTGAATTCTTTGCAGGTCAGACAGGGGGTGGAAGCCAAAAACGCAAAAATTGTAACAGCCTGAAAACAGACAGGAACTTCTGAGGCAATGTAACCTCATTGAAAAGGAGTCTGATTAAAAAGCTTGAATTGCTGAAGTTATCAATGCCATTTTTGTGATAGGATTCTTCTGCTTTGTTTTAAAGATGGTGATTGTATGTGAAAATATACATCCGATGTGACAATGTCAACTTTATATTTTGTGGAATTTTACATCACATTACATTTAGCCGCACACATACCCATTTTGCAGGACACTATGAAGAAATAACTATTCACTCAATATGATTTGTATGGTCCTGATATTGGTCTGTGGTGGAAATGGAAGCCTTCTTTGCTGAAAGAATTTACAAATTATAGAGGAGAAAACAACACAAGAAATATACATTATTATGGAAAGAAGCCTCTTTAATAGCATAGAAAAAAAGATCAAATTAGTAAAACTGGATACATACTGATACCATACATTACACATCAAATAATAGATTAATATATAAAGTTGTGAATTAGAATAAGAAAAAACAAGCAAGAATAAAAAAAAAAAACGAAAGCACAGAATGGTAGAAGAGAACCATAAGTGAATAACATAGTTGTGTCAGAGTATCAGCGTAGATATGAAATTACCCACAAGCCTAGGAAAGAGGAGGTAGATGAGTTTATAGATCAGTCAGATCAAATCGCTTACAAAAGACCTGTTATACTGTGGAGGACAATACAGAATGATGAGTAGGCTAGTACTGGGATTTTGTTATCAGTTTAGAGCCAAACACTCATGGACAGCAGACAGCCAAAGGGTGTGTTTTTGATGTTTAGATTAGATCTGACAACTCCAGCCAGAACACTGGGAGCTGCTGCCAAGTAAACAGACCCAGATGGAGTCACAGAATTTTCAGTTAAGCATAACATACTAAGATTGCGGTCCATAGTGAATTCATGCAGTGCTAGTGTGTCACCCTTTTTTATGAACCATGTGTTAAGCAAAGCTGTATCAGTGGTAGAAAGTTTCTTGCTCACAGATCCATATCCGAGGGTTATTTCAATATAGTGCAGGTTATCAAATTGACACTCCCGTGATCAAAATTCTTAGCTGGGTGCCGTAATTAAGAACAAACACTACTGCAGTATGCCAAAACATTTATGAGTATTCCAGAGTAAACATTTCCTCTGGACATAATAAAGCTAATCTTGAGCATATTTCAACAACGTAGACATGCAATTCAGGAAATAGCAAGTCCGATGAAAGGACACAGCCCCATGTGAGTAAGGCAGAGCAGGCTGTTGGACTTGCTTATGTAGTGGGGTAGCAGCACAGCTAGATACTAAAGGATACACAATCTTATACTACTGAACTTTCTGATCATGTAAATGTCTGGGATAATAATATAAGATTCACAGAAAAAGAATGATAATGCCAGTCAGTTATATCAAGAAATACAACATAAATCCGAAGCGAAGAAAGTAGCAGAGATAAAAAGCGAAATTACTAAAATAGATGAAGAACATGCCAGACTACCAAGCGAGACTCTACATAAGAGGAGGCAGGCTCTACATTCAGAATTAAACCTCTTGACAACTAAAGAAACCGAACAACTAATTTACAAATCCAGACATCATTATTATGAACATGGAGAGAAAGCTAATAAGCTTTTAGCGCAACAAATTCACAAGCAAGAAGTGCGCAACGCAATCTCGGTAATTACTAACACGAATGGAGATAAAATCATCGAACACAAAAATATAATGTGCACTTTTAGAGACTACTATAAATCCCTATATACTACTGAGTTTAAAGAAGACAATATACAATCTAATGCATTTCTGGATAAATTACAGATACCACAAATTGACGCTATTAGTGTGGAGGAGCTCGATAAACCTCTGTCATTATCAGAATTACTGGATGCTATAAAGTCACTCCAAGGTGGAAAAGCAGCAGGCCCTGATGGCTACCCTGCAGAGTTTTACAAGAAATTCTCCGCTCAGCTAGCTCCCCTCCTATTAGCAACATTTACAGAAGCCAGAGATAACCAATCTCTTCCACAAACCTTTCGCCAAGCACTAATCACTGTCTTTCCAAAACAAAATAAGGACTTATTACAATGTGCATCATACAGACCAATTTCACTTCTGAATAACGACGTTAAAATACTCTCTAAAATCATAGCTAGAAGGATGGAGAAAGTGCTCCCCTCAATAATATCACAAGACCAAACTGGATTTATTAGGGGCCGACACTTATCTTCAAATCTTCGACGCCTGTTTAATGTAATATACTCACCAACTAAATCAAACACCCCAGAAATATTATTATCATTGGATGCAGAAAAAGCATTCGACATGATTGAATGGAAATACCTTTTACTATTTTGGAGAAGTTTGGGTTTGGCCCAACATTTGTGCATGGATTAAATTACTGTATACTAACCCAGAAGCTTCAGTTTGCATCAATAACATTTGCTCAGACTACTTTAAACTAGAACGTGGCACAAGACAAGGATGCCCTTTGTCACCACTGCTGTTTGCAATTGCCATTGAACCACTGGCAATACATTGTCGAAATACTGATCAGATAAAGGGGATTAGCAGAGAAGGACTGGAACAGAAAATCTCATTATATGCAGATGACATGGTACTGTATATATCGGACCCAGAAAATTCTGTGCCTGCAGTCTTAGCAGCACTCACAGAATTTCAAAAGCTCTCTGGTCTCAGAATTAATCTGAATAAAAGTGTACTCTTTCCGTGAATTCAAGCATATAATATTAGATTAGACACCCTTCCTTTTATCATTGCAGAACAGTTTAAATACCTCGGGGTAAACATCACAAGTAAACATAAAGCTCTTTATCAAAAAATTTCGTCGTCTGTATGGAAAAAATTAAACAAGACTTGCATAGATGGTCAACCCTTCATCTCACACTAGCTGGAAGAATTAACACTGTTAAGATGAATATTCTTCCTAAGCTCCTTTTTATTTCAAAACATACCAATATACATTAATAAATCGTTCTTTAAGCAATTAGATTCAACAATAACCTCATTTATTTGGAATTCTAAACATCCACGCATCAAAAGAGCGACCCTACAAAGACAAAAGGCAGAAGGCGGCATGGCTCTACCTAACTTCCAGTTTTATTACTGGGCAAATATACAGTCGATAAGAACCTGGACACAAATAGAAGAACATACACAGGCATGGACCGCAATAGAAGTAAAATCCTGCAGTACTTCTTTGTATTCCTTGCTTTGTGCTCCAATAAACACACGTTATCGGCAATACACTAATAACCCAATTGTGCTCCACTCACTTAGAATCTGGAACCAATGTAGAAAGCATTTTAAGACGGAGAAGCTTCTTTCTGTGGCACCCCTGCAAAAGAACCACCTCTTTCAACCCTCACAAACATATGCAGTTTTAATATCTGGAAAAATTTGGAATTAACTTGCTTAGAGATCTTTATATAGACAACGCCTTTGCATCCTATGAACAATTATGTTCCAAATTTAACATTCCAGCTACAAATTTCTTTCACTATCTTCAAATCAGGAACTTTGTTAAACAGAACCTTCCAGATTTTCCTCATCTTGCACCCTCATCCACGCTGGAAAAATTATTGCTCAATTTCAAGGAGTTAGACTCCATCTCTACAATATATAAAATCCTTTTACAATCCCTTCCTTTCAAAGATCCAAGAGGACACTGGGAAAATGACCTCTCAATTAATATATCAGAAAAGGAGTGGAAAGTAGCAATGCAGAGAATTCACTCAAGCTCCATATGCAAAGCATACAATTATACAACTCAAAATTATATATCGAGCACATCTGTCTCGACTAAAACTCTCCAAAATGTTTCCAGGGCATGATCCAACCTGCGACCGTTGCAACCAAGCCCCAGCCTCACTAGGTCACATGTTCTGGGCCTGCTCCAAATTAACATTATTCTGGACAAAAATTTTTAATTACCTCTCAGACAGTCTTGGACTCACAATCCCTCCTAACCCATTAACAGCTGTGTTTGGGGTTCTTCCAGAGGGTCTTAAAGTGGAGAAAGACAAACAAACTGTGATTGCATTCACTACACTGTTGGCACGCAGACTTATTCTGATAAACTGGAAGAACCCAAACTCTCCTCTTTAAGTCAGTGGGAAACTGATGTGTTATATTATTTAAAATTGGAAAAATCAAATACTCAGTTAGAGGATCTGTGCAGACTTTTTCAAAACATGGCAGGATCTAATCAGTAATATTTTGAAATGATTTTATAAAGCACAGAGAATTTGTTGATTTAGGTATTTTTAAAAGCCTTAAATTTTACACCGTTTGGCTTGCTCTCTCTCTCAAGGGTGGGGATCGATCTGTTCTTAGCATAATTCTTTTTTTTTTTGTAAAACTTGATTGCTATGTATTGATTGTAATAAAATTAATAAATAAATAAATAAATAAAAAAAAAAAAAAGAAATACAACATGAGATGCACAAAAAGCAGTCCTAGGAATTAGCACACCTACTACAATGCTGACAGAATCCACAGGTGAAATCGGACATTAAAGTAGCACCACTCCACTGGAAACACGAGTTGGCGGTGCTGGTGGGAATGCAGCAATTTTACAATTTTAATTGAATTAGATATCAAAACCAACAGCTGTGAAAGAAAGAAAAAAATGGACACAGAGAGGGGCAGCAACAAGCACGTGCCACCATGCCCTCCTTGGTAATACATATCGAAGAGCTTATAATAAATTAACTTTTTTGTACATCATAGCCGTCTACAGCAGGGGCCATTCGTTCTGAACTTATTCAGCCATTTTTAACATGGTTCACTTTGGTACCCGTATTTCTTCCAGCACTACAGAGACATAAGCCACGTTAGCGCTTAACTAACTTGACCTTGTTTTCCTAGGTTTATTAACTTCATGTGTAACACAGACATTACGTGCAACAAACAGCATAATCCTGGTTAGTTTGGGTTTCTGGTGGCAAGCGGCCATTCCTTCTGATAGCTGGATGAGTATACCAGCCCAGACTCCTCAGATGTTCACCGTTTTAGATAAAGATCACTTTTTCCTTTTACAATGTGTAGTATCTTATCTAGTGCATAACTGTGGTTGAGAAAAGCAGGGTTTCAATCCATGATTTGATTTGAGGGTCTTGCTTCGGCCTGGCACTTTGTCTATTTCATTTTACACATGATGGCTTTGCTGTGTCCATTATCATCTAGCAGCCTGTCATTTCCATGCTGTAACAATCGGTTTGGGTGCCTTAAATATAATTGCCGCTTAAGATATACAGCTCAGAGATAGCACTATGTTCTGTGATGTAAACTGAACTGGAAGATGAAATAAAACTAACCTAAGCTGTCTAGATAAAATCCATGGAGAGCAGAAAAAAAATGAGCCTAACAACATTCATAAACTTAGCCACCAAGTGAACACAAAATAATCATACTTTTATTTTCTTGTTCTCTCCCTATATTATAATTATAAAATTGCATCTCCATATTAGGTGATAAATTTCATCTTATTAGTAGATAGCAACTTCAACATATAATTTAAATAACATATCTTATAGTTATGACATAGACATCTACTTGTTATGAAAAGGTACTCATTACTATGAGGTACGATTCAATAACTGACTTTTTTATGTTCCCTACATACATCAGAGACCCAGCATATACATAACTCAAAAATAAATCTGTCAGGCGAGATGAAACCTGTAAAATGTTAGAAGCCTAAAGATTCTGCTTCACGTTAGTCATCTTCCATTTTGTTTCACATCTCTGCTCCAGCTGCAGCCCATTGAGTGAAGGAGAATGGACGATTTGTCAACATGATTTCATTCTTCTGTTTCATACCTTTAATGAAATCTGTGGAAATCATCGCTTTAATAAGTAGGGAAAGCGAACATGTTGAACACATCAGATTTTGTGGTACTAGTTTAAGATAAATTGTTTATTTTTATGAGATGAGTATCACAATAGACTTCAATGGATACAGCATGAAAACACTTTAGGGTCTGTCATTCCCATGTCCACCGTCAGCAAAACCTTATGAAAATATTTTAGGACCTCTCTTCCACATATCAGATTTTTTTTTATTAAATTTTATTTTCTCATATGAATATTTTGTAATCTGAACAGTATACCTCCACGGTATTTAATACTGCTACCCTCTAATTGCCCTTGACTTCCTTAGTTTGATGGCAGCATGGTCAATGTTTGTGTGGGATTTACACCTTCTTCCTATGGGTTGTTTCAAACACACCCAGGTCCCTCCTGCTTCCTGAAGATGTAATATTAAATTAACTAGCAACCTCAAACTAACATGGCGTGAGTAAATGGACTGGTGATGCATCTAGGGTGGTCTCGGATGTTATGCATGATGTTAGCGTATGCAATGAGTAGTAAACAGATGGGTGTATGAATTGGTTTAGGAGACTTTCATGTACTTTCAGTGGCAGTGTTCATAATACTACTTGACAAATCAGATTGCATCGACATTAAAAATTATAAGCAGTGAGACAAACTAAAATAAGCTGGAGTTAGTATAAAAAATAATGGTGCGGTTTCAGATAGAATGCACCTTTAACCTTTGCCATTTCGTTTCTTAATAATTATGAGACAAATATATTTCATTAAAAAGATCCTATTCATTAACAATGATAATCACATTTCTTTTTGCAGGATATGATTCTCATATAGACACCTTTAAATACAAAAATAATATTTGAAATTAGATTATTTTCAGCCTGTTATACTTGGTATTTTGCTTTGCGTTCATGTTTTCTTTGTAAAATAAGGATTGATGAGCTGATGACTTGGACAGTCTGGTCAGATTGTAACTGGGTGGTACCCGCTGTTTTCCATAGTGCCAGGCTGACTTGATCTGATGTTTTTGCTCCCATGTTCTAGTAACGTAAAGCCGGTCTGCACGTCTTATGTTTACTATAACTGTCCTCTTATTATGTTGCACTCTTGTACTTGTGTTGCTTTTTTTAATTCTTTTAGATAACGCAGTGTGCAATGTAGATTGATTGATGGATTGGGTGGCTTGAACTGGACCCAGAGTCTGAGGTCTGTCTTGTTTTTGTATGTTTGTAACCGCTTTTGGGTTTTTACTGGGAGTTTTCCACAGACAGATTATGAAGTGTCTCACTGTTGGCATTGATGGAACTGGAAAAGAAGGGAAGAGTACAGAGAACCACCCAAGACATTTCCTTTGCTTTTACCACATTAAAACTAGAGTGATGCTTTAGAGGATGAAACTCTTGTTCATTGCCTCATCTTTTGGGAAATTGTTTTGTTTTCATAATGTTTAGAGTGGAAAAAGTGAACTGAAGACATAAGCAAACAAGTTTTTTGCGTATTTACTTTCTGGTGGAGACATCCATGACCTGATGTCACATCACCAAAGCAATGAACTCTGACCACTAAATACTTTCCATGTTCTTTGTTGCAGGGTTTCTCTGTTGATGCCGTTCGTTATTTCGCATTTTTCTCCCATTTTGCTCTGCTGCTGGCTCAGCTGCTGTTATCCTGTTTTGCGGACCAAGCCCCTTACTCCAGGGACACCAGTAAAGTCACGGTAAGGCAGAAAAGAGAATGAATTTTACAAATAACAAGCAGGTGCACTGTATTTCATGTTTGGATGAGTACTTTTTGTTTCTTATACACTTTTTACAGTGAATTCCACATTCCAACCAAGACTTTATTGAAAAATATTTTTACTTTTATATGTTGGGACAGCACCAAACTTTTAAAATGGGACAAAATAGACTCTCCATAATGCTAAAAAAAAAACTGCCCTAAGGTTTCATCATTAAATGTTGACAGGCTAACTCTAGAGGACACACATTCTTATTTAAAATGTGTCACACGCAGTTGCATTTTATTTAAGAAATCTGCATTGGTGCACATGGAGAGGCACATGAATTCTAGATATGTGAACTTCTTATGCTTTATCACTAACAAACTACTATAATAAGCATAGTGGGCTCACCCTGGTGCTCAATGATATGGAAGGCGTCTATTCACCAAGTTACCACAGCAGTTGAGTCCGAACTTTGACAACAGCCTGGCCTTCGGTGCCATTTACTGTCTGTTGTTTCCATTGACGCCTTGTCACTGCTAAAAAGCACAAAATAAATTTCATTGATGCCCTGTAACACATTGGCATCTCATTCAAGGTAAGAATCCTGCCTTGTATTATTTTCCATCATGATTCCTGTAACTGTGACTCATTTCAGGAGTTTTATATCTCAGCTCAGGAAGGCCATGGTGGCTGCAAGTTTCTTAATTGAAAGCTTTTTATTCTTTTTAAAGTAGCATTATTTTTGGGCTTAATTTTACTTAACTCACTTGTTAAGACTCATAATCCTTAATTGCCGATGTAACTTTTTAACAGCTGCATTCAGTTTTTAATTGATCCCTATTTTTGTAGCCAGTTGCTAATTAATAATTAGATTAAAGTGACAAATGAACAAGCAGTGCATCATCTAACTTGATCATATTTACTCTAAATGAAGTATTTATTAAAATAAAAAACATACATGAAAAAGAAAAAGAAAGGGCCAAAAAATACAAATCAATTGTAGTCCATAAATATCTGAATATAGTTCTCCTAAAAGGAAAATCTGCAGTGCAATAAGGATTCTGCCAGAA
Organism: Polypterus senegalus; assembly: GCF_016835505.1. Taxonomy (NCBI): domain Eukaryota; kingdom Metazoa; phylum Chordata; class Cladistia; order Polypteriformes; family Polypteridae; genus Polypterus; species Polypterus senegalus. The sequence goes on along the minus strand of NC_053166.1, from coordinate 160,179,716 downwards.
TAAGAAGCTCTAAGAAGCCATAGGAATTAACAAAAAGTTTCAATATCAGTTGCTGGGGAAAGAGACTGGTTGAAACAAATATCTGCAGTCACTGTGGCCCTCCAGGACCATCTTTAAAGAGTACTTGTATTCAAAATGACCTACAAACCAAGGGCAACGTACAGTTGTTTGATTTTTTCCTGAGGTTTAAGCTTGGTGAGGGAAATGACGCACAAAACTCTCTAGTGTGGATTGAATTCACAATTTGTTCTTTGCAGTCCCTTGTCGTAACATCAGTCGTATAACAACTGTCAATAATGGTCTGCATCACTCCATGAATCAATGGTGGCAAAGAAAATGTGTTATTTAACTGCTTATTCATACTTTCTATAGTATACACCACTACATAATAATAAAGAATAATAATTATTTCTATTTATATAGTACTTCTTTCACTACTCAAAGCGCTTCAGTTAGTGGGGACCCACTTCAACCACCACTAATGTGTAGCATCCACTGTGCTCACCACACATGAGCTATCAAGGGGGCGAAGTGGTGAATGACAGCCAGTTAGAGACAGGAGATGATTGGGGGGCCAGAATGACTAGGCCATGGTGGGAAACATAGCCAGGACATTAGGGTACACCCTACTCTTTATAAAGGATACCTAGGGATCTTTTATGACCACACAGAGTCAGGACCCTGGTTTTACGTTTCATTCAAAGGATGGCGCCATATTTAAAGCACGGTGTCCCCATCACTACACTTGGGCATTGGGATCCACACACAGACCACAGGGTATGTGCACCCAGCTGGCTGTGCCAACACCCCTTCTAGCAGCAACCCAATCTTTTCCTAGATAGTCTCCCATCCAAGTACTCGCTGAGCCCCAACATGCTTTGCTTCACTTCCAGAACAATTATATTTTACAATGTGAATACTCAAAAGTGAATTGACTTGTTCAGGGTCACAAATTCAATCACAAATTGAGGCTGAATCTGTGACCTCAAGCTTTACACTCTAGCATCTTGGCAGCTAAGCAGCTGCTAGAGCACATGATGGTGGCATTACAGCCGGAAAAACTCAAAATGCCAGAGATGATGTTGTCATAATGACACGAGAGGATTATAGTAAAAATGTAGAAAATGAATAATAAGAATGGATTTAAAAATAAGAACACATGTATATCCTGTCTTCTTACACTATCATGCCAGCATTGAAGCTCTATAAAAGGTTAGATAAAAATGTTCAAATAGTGAGTGGAATGAATGGAGAGGCCATGTGGACATGAGGAAGTGAGCTGTCCCTCCTTTCTCATTTTTCTTTTAATTCGACTTCTTTCTGGTTATTGGGTGGTTTTGTGTGAACGAGAAGTGTGCCAGTTCCTTTTGTTTCTCAGAGTGCCGAATCCCATTTGCCTTCTTTTTGGCACATCACGGTCTGCTTTTGGCTTCCTCTTGATGGTCCGTGTGCGTGGCACCGTGGGAGTTTGCCTGGCAGCGCCTTGTTCTCGGGAGAGGCCTGCTAGCCTAGGGCTTCAGCCAGAGTTTTTATTACTCAAAGTCCTAATTTTTTGGTTTATTTCTAGCTTAATTTGTACTTCAAGTTCAAAAATACTTTTTATAATTGCATAACCAGAGAATCTGTAAAAGTTGTTTTCAAATGGTGGTTTTCTTGCAGCAAATTAATGTACCATTTTCTATGTATTCGCACATAGTGTCTTTTCCCAGATTCTTTTCTACATCTTTTTGTTGATATGCTGTACTTTCACTTGTTTCATTTACAATATGAATTTTTTATTAAAATGCTCCTTTGAGATAGTTCGTCTTAGCTTGTTTTCAGCTGGATAGAAAGCCTTTGTCACAGACACCGAAGAGAGTCTTGCAGTTGTTCTTGCCAAACCCCAAAGGTTCTTAATTTTGTTATTTATGTCATGTCACCTTAGACTGTCATGTCAGTTACCCCCCTACTTTCCAATCATGTTAGTTTTAGGCAACTCCAAACTGGCCCATGTCTGTGTATGGGCACAGGTGTACTCCATCATGGCCTGGCTTGCTGTTTGTACCCAGCAGTGCCCTCCAGTTCTCCACCACCCTTTTAATAAGCAATACAGACTTGAAAAAGTGAAGTGGATGGAAGAAAGGATTAATCAAAAAATGGCATCAAATCAATGGTTTGGGTTGTTTCCCTATCTCAGACTATGAGTGGTTTGGCAGTTCTCTTTTCAGTGAATACTCAAGTCCAAAGGCTGGTGCGTTTGGCTAATTCATGACCCTGAACTGATCTAGTGTGAGTGAGTGGGAGATCATTGTGTCCAGTGATAGACTTGTACCCCATGCTCAGTTTTTTCCTCTTTTGTTCTGATGCTGCCGGCATGAAATGGAATACGTGGCCAAGGAGAATTTGTTCATGAATGGATGCAATGTGAAATGAAGCAAAATGACACTTTTTACTGGCTAACAAAACAGATTACAATTTGCAGGCTTTCGCAGCACCTCATGCCCCTTTTTCACACAAGGGGTAACGGCAACAGTTTTTTAAAAAAGCCTCCTAAGTGAAATTTGTTGCGGTGGTTTACTACTGCCTCACAATTACATGACGTAATAGAAAAAAGTGTATTTAGGGAATGAGTGGATGGATGTCAACAAAGGAAGGTCTCCCTAACTGAACGCTTCCGCAGAGCTTGCTGCTGCCTCATAGCTGTATGGACTGGGGATTGATAGATGGAAGGCTGCATGGATGATAATGATAGTATGCTGACAGTTTGCAAATACTCATGGAGCTATGAGAGCAGCACGGTCCAGCATAGTTACACTATATGATTAGCACATCAGCTTGGCCAAGTTTAGCACCTGGCAAAATGCCGCTAGAAAACTCGGCAAGATCCCTGGCAGCTTGGAAAAATGGTGCCTGAGATCATCCGTCATCATCATGTCTACCCCACATGTTTAATGTAGAATACGAATTTTATCTCTGATGTCATATTTGTTTTGATTGTTGCCAGTTTTATTCTTGACAAGCAGTCCAAGGGAAATTAGAGTTCAGATGGAGTAGGTCACTGCTTATCAAACAGAACTGCTGACAGGGCTTGAGTTGTGACACCCAGAGTGACAGTTACTGGCTCACTAATTCAGTGCTTCAGATTGATCCTGGAGACTTTATATTACACCTTTCATAGTGAACACCATTCCTATGTGCTTTACAGGAGTGGTAAAGTTCATTCAAGGATGTGAACACTGCTAAGTAAGAGTCCGTGATAATCACTACATCAGAACGCCCACTCATTCCAGCAGATTGAGTGTCTTTTATGATAAAGACAAATGTTCACGATAATGAGTTCTCAAAGAGTATTGCAACTCTGAGCTTCCTTTTTCCCAGAGTCTGCTCTGTCAGACATTCTCTCAACATAGACGCTTGTTGATCTAATCACTGGCTGTGCTTCATTAGCAGCACATTCAATTGTGTCTCATTTACTTGAACATTATGCAGCACCAGTCATTTAGAACAACTCTGCTAATCTCTTTTTCCAAAGAATGACAGTTAATATGCAGTAAGGGTCCTACAAACTGATACAAAATGAATGGTTTAGGGAAATTACTAGCACACCATCTTAACAATCCTTAATTGATGGAATATGCAATTACCACACTGCCGTATTATCATCTTGGATCTGCGTTCAAATGCCTCTGTTTGTCCAATGAGCTCATTGCTGATTTCTTTTTTTTTCTTCTTTCCAACAGAATCCGTGCCCAGAGCAGGATGCCTCATTTCTCTCTAAAATTCTCTTCTATTGGTTCACCGGGTATGTATGCCCATATCACTGTCTTCAGCTTCTAAGATACTTGCAGTGTTAATAAAGATTAGAGTTAAGAGTTAGGGCTTCCCCTAACCAAAAACCAGCCTCTCATTCAAACCTCTGCTCAAACTGAAAACGAAGCATTTCAACATTTAGGACAATTTTGCAAATCACAATTACAGCATAGTGTTAGAGAATTAATATAATAATTTTCTAAAATAACTCTATAATATTCTTTTTTTCCTTAATTATAAGTGCAACTTCATAGTGGGTATTTTGTTTGAGTAGTAAATAATTCTTCCTTTGTTTTATCAAAACAATATTTTTGTGAATAAATACAATGATTTTACCAAATCAAGGAATATTATATTTTTTACTTATTTTATATAAAGGCTGCACTTTTTTTTTTTAGAAATTAAAGCAGTAATTTTTCACATCAAAAAGAATTTTCTTAGAAAAACTTTCTTCAGCTTCACTGTGCTGGCAGGAATAGGGTGGCTTTATAGCACCAGCCTCAGGTCGCTGCTGGGACAACACTAGGAGCCACTTCTGGGGTCACACTTGATGTTCAGAAGCCCTGAGGCCGCATCTCTAGGCCTCTCTCTGGCAACACAAGTGCTCATGGTCTACCAGGCATGTAAAGGGATATACCAATAATAATAGTAATTCACCTTAATAAAGGATTCATATGGAGGTCCTCTAGCATATTAGAACTTAAGAAATTCGACAAACAAGAGGAGGCAATTCAATCCATCAACCCCGTTTGTTTAGCGAATAGCAAAACTGTCCCAATATTGGGGGACTAGTTTACAATTGGCAGTTGTCTTTCTCTCCCATCCACCCGTGTTTATTTGGTTGCACCCCTAGTTGGACTATATGCATTGTTACCTGTCCTACCTTTACACTGTACTTGGATAAAATTAATGATTTAATGTATCAAAACAAGACAGTTTTACCACACTCACTTCTGTGAACCTAAGCAATTATCTGGAAGAAAATCACATTTTTCTGCAAATGAGTGTTATAAGTTTCTAAAATATCTTAAAATATTTTTTCTATGATATGAATGTACTTGAGCAGCACGGTGGCGCAGTGGGTAGCGCCACTGCCTTGCAGTTAGGAGACCCGGGTTTGCTTCCCAGTTTGCATGTTTTGCGTGGGTTTCCTCCAGGTGCTCCAGTTTCTCCCACAGTCCAAAGACATGCAGGTTAGGTGGATTGGCAATTCTAAATTGTCCCTAGTGTGTGCCCTGTGGTGGGCTGGCTCCCTGCCCGGGGTTTCTTTCCTGTCTTGCACCCTGAGTTGGCTGGGATTGGCTCCAGCAGACCCCCGTGACCCTGTGTTAGGATATAGCGGGTTGGATAATTGATGGATGGATGGATGAATGTACTTCCGTAACAGGTGATTTATTTTGAGAAATCAAACAATGGTTTCACCCAAACAACAAACATTTTTGTGAAATATTTTTTTTAGGTTAAGAATTTTTTTTTTAATGTGTGCAGTGACAGAATGTGCTGGGGGGTGTAATTCTGAAGTCCCTGTTCCCACCTTCCATTTTGAATTATCATTATTGGAGCCTGATGTCTGCCTCATTCTGAGAAAAGCTCCCCAACCCATAGAAGAATTTAAATGGGAAGCCCTATTGGACAGAGGGTGACCCTAACAGCAGTTTGGCCATTTTCATTCTCTTCGAGAGTCCATCCCTTAACAGTAGTTTTAGATAAACATATAAGAAGTGATCAGATGGGTTTGAGCTTATACTCAAACTTATAGCTCCCTTCACTGCATCTCTCTGTTCATAGGCTGGTTGTTAAAGGCTACCGGAAACCATTAAAGGCAGACGACCTTTGGTCTCTGAGGCAAGATGACACCTCAGAGAAGATCATCTCTGACCTGGAGAAAGTGTGGACTGTTGAGTGCGCCAAGCTGCTGCGGTAAGAATTTAAAAGTTCTTTTGTGACTGATGTGGATCCTGTAATTTACCTACCTTAATTACTTGATTACTTTCCTTCGCTCAATTGCCCAAGAGGTCATGTGGGCTAAAAGCAGCCTGGAACGATGCACGAGTGTAGCAGCCGTTGCATAAGGCGAAGTCAGGCACGGGTAAGACGCGTGTCAAAGAAATCTCTCAGTCCAAAAGTTTGTTTTAAAAATATTTAGTGAAAGTTAAAGGCAAATAATCCATACAAGAATAAAAGGAAAAATAGTTACACACATAGAAATAAGGCAAAAAAAAGAAAAGATGTATCTTCTATAAACTTAGCTTTTCTTAAGAAGCTTTGGCTATTTCTGTACTTAAACGTTCTTTCTTTCTATACTTAAAGGTTCTTAATTTCTTCTTCTGTATGCCTTAAACATACGGTTCAACTCTTAAATCTTTTATTTTACGAGTTACTTCACACTCAAAAGGCCCATAGGCCGTTGGCACATAGACATGCGCCTAGGCACGGTCACGTGCATAAACACGAACGCGAGCACAAACAAGAAAATGGTTAAAAAACTGTAAGCTTCTGTACCTTACACAAGGTGAGGCTAGACACTAACTGGAAAACATTGTTAACTCATAACTGTTAAGAAATGACAGGAAAATACCAACTCAATTCTATTCACGGGGGTTATAGGAACCTCCCATATTTTATGCATTATCATCTAATAAATAAATATTCATACATTTTATAGAACTAGGAAAATGGCTCTTACAATGAGGGCAAGGAACAAAATACAGTTGGTGAAGGAAAGCCAAATTTTATTGAATAGAGGATTGTTATTTACTTGAATTTTTGTCTGTATTATAGGAAAGCAGAAAATCTGAATGACAACGCCACACTTGGCTCCAGAATTCCTGAACAGGCCCAACTCCTTAGAAAACTTAAGAAGGAGCAGCGGTCTGGCTTCTGCCTCTTAAAGGCTTTAGCAAGGGTGTTTGGGCCTTACTTCCTGACAGGGACACTGTTTCTTGTGGTGCATGATGTGTTCATGTTCTCCATCCCACAGGTACTAAGGTAAGGAGCAGTTTTCAGTGTAGAATTCCTGCTGTTCTTTTACCATGACATTATTTAATTGTGTTGATTTGTACATGATGTCTTTAGTAAATTCAAAAAAAGAACAAAGGTTAAAACAGAAATAATTCAATTACAAACACAGCATATTGAAAATGTAATGAATACTAAAATCCTGATAGCGGTGCGAAACAACTGTACTGTAATTGTGTCAGCTGTGTAATGTAAGGAGCGATGCATTGAGAATTGGAAGGAAAGCCTGCTGACCACTCAGTAATGTGATTTAGTGGCTGAGGTGTTGGACTTTATACTGGACGGTTGTGGTTTCAGTCCACACATCTGGCTCATTCTGTGATTCTGAGCAAGCCGCTGAACACGTGTTGCAATTATAGAAAATGTATGCAAACAATTGAACTATAGCTCTGTCTTTTTGTATTTCCTTGGGAGCATGTTTACTATAGAAAAAGATGATAATGTCTTCATGTTAAATGTGGAGACCGATGAGGCATCCCACTTTCACAGGTAAGGGTGAAGCCTATCCCAGCACAAGCATAAGGTATTAATCAGCACTGTAAGGAGCATTACACACTCTCACATCGGCTAAGTTAGGGTCATCAGCTGTCTTAATGTGCGTATCTTTTGGTAGATGCTGCTATAACAAGAAAAAGTCCACAAGCATGAAAATTCCACAGCAAATAAATGATGAACTGACCTTAGTGCCCTTGAGATATAAGGCAACAATGCCTACTGTGCCTACCACTGTCAGCAGAGCTGAATATAAAAACGCCTCATCTGGAAGACCTTCCTGTTTAGATCTGTTAAATGGAGTGGAATAATGACCAATGTCATTCGAGCTTAGCAACTTTTACATTCTTAAATGACTTAGACCAATTGAGAATCATTCTGTTTTTTAGGATATTACAGTATAAAAGTCTAACATTGATGTTGTTCATTCAGTGTAAATTTTCTCTTTCAAGCAACTTAAGATTAGTCGTTTAGTGTTGCAGCTTGAAATATTTGGTTTCAGATCTCAATCAAAGTAAAAAAAAAATGTTTGTACCAAATGAAGTTATGGTGGAGGGAATAAACGTAAAAATCCTATTTCATTTAACTTAATATTTTAGGTTGTTCATGTGCTGTGTTTGGGGGCCGTTTGTATATTCTTTAGGTCAAACTTTCCAGTTTGATGGCTTTCCAACTGCCAAAAAAGAAGAACAACTTAAAAAATTGATTTACTTCAGTAAAAAAAACAAGTGAACTGCAGCCAATAACTCTAAATGATTTCCCTCAACTTAAAAATTGTGGGATCAATAAGCTAAAAAGAATTATATTGGTTCAGACTGAAAATATTAAGTGTAAATCATTCACATTTTTTTTCAGTGTAGAGCACATGAAATTTAGACAAATACAAAAACAAACAAATGTAATTCCAGACATCTATACATTCAATTATTTTCTCAACACAATTTTCCATTTTGAAGGAATATAACTGTTGTAGTGTTAAGCAGTGTCTCATAAGGATGCAATTGTCCAGAATACAGATGCCAGTTAAAAACTATATTAATAGGACTCTAAATTGGCTCAGTGTAGACATGTATGGATGTGAATGTAGGCACAAGTGTGCCTTGTGATAAATAGGTGGCCAGTACGGACATGTCGTTCTCTGATTCCCAGAGAACCTAAGATAGAGAAAATGACTGGATGGATTATATGAAAAATACAGGGAAGAGATGAACAGAGGAGGAGGAAGAGGAGGATATAACGTTTCAAGTAAGCAAGTGATAAATGAGGCCTGCTTGCCCCACTTGCTGACTACACATGACTTGCCCATCTCCAAGACATCTTGATAGAGTCTCCTGTTATCTCTGTCTTGTGTCATGTCTGACTACTTCTTGCTGAGGAGTCGTTACCCCAACTAACCTTCTCACTGGAGATTCAAATGGGCAATGCCAGGGAAGAGCCTTTTAAGCCTCATTATGAAATATATGCTGGGCCTCTTCTCGAGCTAAGATGTGTCATGTGCTATCTGGGAAGTGCTTGGAAGGACTAGAACTATGTGTGAAAAGTCAGGGGCTCACAACACCATCTGCCCTGTTTAAATTTCAGCAGGGCTCTTCCCTTTTCTTCTGATTTAGCAGCAGACCCAGAGATTCACAGTCTAAGTCATCCTTTGAAATGACAAAGTTCCATGCCCCCAATTGGTTTATATTTACCTACAATGGCTTGTTGGAAAACTCTCTTTACTCTGTTTCCATGCCACCTCCAAAACCAATCATTACAGATCTTAGATGGTAGAGAAAAGCCAAGCAAAGTGACACCTTTTATTGGCTAACTAAAAAGATTACAATATGCAAGCTTTCGAGGCAACTCGGGCCCCATCTTCAGGCGAGATGTCATACAGTAACTGGAGTTAACTGTGTTTATATACACACTAGGACAAGAAACAACATTGGTAAATCTTTAAATGAGAAATCTCAAATGTAAAAAATGAATAGATTCATTCAGGCTAGGGTTAATTTAACAAGAGAGAGAAGAACCATGTATGGTAAAGAACTGTAGAGCCACACAGTCCGGTCTATTGTAGAATAATTAAAAGGAGCAGCATCAGGAGTGAGTTCTTGAAGTTGGAGTTAATTTGATACAAACCAGAGAAACCTTTACACCAGCTGAGTTTGTAGCCTTTAGCTTGAATGGAATCATCTCTTGCCCACCTTGTGGCATGCTGCTGGAAATCACGTTATTCAGAGAATCATTTTATATCTTACATGAAGAATGGGCCTGAGTTGCCTCGAAAGCTTGCATATTGTAATCTTTTTCGTTAGCCAACAAAAGGTGTCATTTTGCTTGACTTGACACTTCATTCAGGGAATTATTGAAAGAGTAAAATACAAACACATCAGTCATCTTCGTGAGTCCTGTCGCAAACCAATAGTGAACCAATGTACATCTTCGAAAGACCTGAATGTCACATTGATGTATTCGTTCGCCTCAGTGCGTCTTGAGCCAGCTGTACCACAATCCCCAAGTGTTAAATGTAAGTTTCAGTTTCAGTTCCCAATCAAAGTCATCTCCAGAATGTCTTGGACTATTACTTTAAGCAACATGCATATAAAGATATGACCTTTAGCTTTGTGGATACTGCTTAAATCTGTTACACAGCATGGCTAACACATATGGTGCACAGCTGTCTGGTTCCCATAGGCTACAGGAGAGCTGTAATTCTCTACAGCTGCTCTTCAGTCCTGCACTCCTTATTCAGCTTCTTCTGCTGACTTGCCATGTCAAGCCAGACACTTGCTCTTGTAGCGATGCCAGGCTACCTGTCCCTTTCCTGCAAAAGCCTCAACATCTGTAGCTGAGAATAACAAAATGATTCAGTAGGGTAAATAAAGTAGCGGAAAAGGGGTGGTAATGTGCTCGCCCACTGCATTCGCTGTGCCAGAGCTTTGCCAAGGGTAGAGGGAGCAGCTCTTCCGTAAGGACAACGTACTTGGAGAGCCACTGAAGCCGCATCAAATATCAGATGACCGCAAAAATTCTGCTGACAGCTAGACATGTGCAGCCTTGATTCAGACTGGCCACTGGAGTTGAGGAGCTTTTGTGAATATTAAAAACAGCCTTCATTTTATGTAGTATTGGTCCATAGTAGTTATAATATAAGCATTTATATATATTTTTTGATTCACTCATAGTTACACAGGAATTCAGAATTGGAGAATCAACTTATGATTTTATATAGTTCCATTAAAGCATAAAAGTTTTCAGCTATGGTTCAGATGTTTCCATATTTTTACAATGTGAGTATATACATGTGATGCTACCAGACCATTTTCAGAATGATCACTTTTTATAGTACTCTCTCTGACGCTCGTATATGCATTCATATTTGTAAACAAGTGTGGATGTGTGCATCAGTGTACCCTGAGGTGGTCTGAAGCCCAGTCAGGGCTGATTCCTGCCTGTTGTCCTTTTCCTTGGCTTGGCTCCAGCTCCTGCAGACTGAAGTGGATAAGGATGGATTTGAAGGAACAGGCACCATGTGAATACTGATACATGAAGTAACTTGGTGAGGGTCACAGAAGCATTCTGGGTGAGGACGGAATCTACAGACATATTATTTTATAAAACACCTTTCAATAGAAAACATCATTGGAATTTGTTTTACAATTTACAATTCAATTATTTTCATCTTTATACAAATAAAACACTATCTCACAGAGGTAATGAAAGCTAAATCTATGAACTTTTTATGTTGACCACCATCTGGAGGTGGCAGTTACAGTATAGTTGCCATCGCATTCCTACAATGCAAGTAGTGACATGTCAATCGACTCATTCAGAATCACCCAGAGAGGTAAACTGAGTGAACAATGCATCAGTATGCTGAATACGTAAGGCACTTTTCTGTAGTGGTCACCATTCCCAAACTCTTTACTCTTACAGGGAAGATCTTTTCATATTTTTTCTGCTGCCTTGCTTGGTGTCATAAAGTTGGTCAGCGTTGGTAATTTAACCACTAAGCTTAAGGTATACAGTATATCCTGTGTGTTATTAACTCAGTCACACTGCTGTCCTGCAATTTGCTAGTATTATAGTAGAAAGGATTTAAACCAATAAATAAAATGAAAAAGCATAACCAAGATAAACTTGTTCTTGTTCTTTTTTTTACATCATAGTCATCATTTTTATGTTGTACTTCATTTCTTCTTTTACCCTACAGTCTACTACTTGAGTTTGTCAGAGACACTGATGCCCCCTTGTGGAAGGGCTACTTCTATGCAGCTTTGATCTTTTTGGTTTCTTGCCTCCAGTCTCTCTTCAATCACCAGTATATGTACACCTGCTTCACTGTAGGCATGAGGGTCAAAACAGCCCTCATGGGTCTCGTTTATCGCAAGGTAAGTTTGTCTTTTTTGAATACCTAGACACTTGTTTCCATAATTGTTTCCCCCTACACTTCATGGGAAGTTATTGTATCATCTTGTCTTAGTGATTAGTATTGACCTCTGTGAATTAGGAGGCCCATGGTACGGAAGCCAAGAGAGGACGTGCAATATCGTTATTTTTTTAAATTGCCTCCACAAGATAACGGAATAATTTTATCGAGATGTCGAGAAAACGAAAATTTGTTTTCTTGAGATAACGGAATAATTGTATCGCAATCTCGAGAAATCGAAACTTAACCTTTGCTCTTGGCATCAGGCTCACTTAGATTGCGACGCCTATACAGGTGAAGCCTTGCTAACCGTCTTCTTAAATGACAGACTCTTAACGTTATTATTTCCTAAGCTAAGGCATAAACATATTTCAGTCGGAGTCAGCCCTTGATTGAACAAAAATGTGACGCGCCGATCAATACAGTTCTGCTCTTCTGCCATTTCAAACAGGACGTGGCTTCAATAAGCTAAACATTAAACGTTAGATACAATTATTTCATAATTTTGAGAAAACAATATCTTTTGTTTTATCGAGATCTTGATAAAATTAGTCCGTTATCTGGAGGAAACAATAAAAAAATAAAAAAATAACGATATTGCACATCCTCTCTCGGTGTTCGTACCATGGAGTGAGAAGAGCTCTAACGTTTTATTGGGTCTTTCTCTCAGTCACTTAGTTTCCCTTTTCTCCTCATTTTTTTCTTTTCCCTTTTTTTTTTTTTTTTGCAGTCCCTAGTTGTCTGCAATGCCGCCCGTCGTACCTGCACCGTTGGAGAGATTGTCAACCTTGTCTCCGCTGACACTCAGAAACTAATGGACTTTGTGGTTTACTTCAATGCTGTGTGGTTGGCTCCCATAGAAATCACCCTGTGCCTTTTCTTCCTCTGGCAGGTGGGAAACATTCTAGTGGCAGCTGCATGCACTGTACACATTCATTATGACATCCAAGATAACATTTTAATTTTATACTAACATCTGTTTTCTAGGCCTACATCAGCCATAGGAAGTTTCACACAGGATTACCATAACAGTTTATTTTAAGAGCTTTCTCTTTACCTCCGTCCAAACTTAGGTCAGTGTAAAATTCTTCAGTCAAGGTTCTCACCCATCCTACAACTTGGCAGCTGTCCTTAGCATCCTTAGGGATTTGTATTGACAGCCTTCTCTGAGGTTACACTCCACCTGTATGAGCTTATTACTCAATCTTTGAATGGTCTGGCCCCACCTTATTTGGCTGACCTTTTCTAAACGTACCTTTCTTTCCAGGTATTTGAATTCCACTAAAGACAATATGTGTTGTTACACTGCCGTTGATTACTAGGACTTAACCTTCCTGCCGTTGCGTTACATTTACTTTAGAAATATTTTGTTTGTTTTGAGGCAGCATGGTTGCACACTGACTGTACAGTACTTATGCTTGACAGCTCCGGGGACCATGGATCGATTCCAGGCCTGTGTGGAGTTTGTATGTTCACCATATCTGAATCTGTTTTCCTCAAGCACTCTGCTGTGCTCTGCAGCACATGTGTGCCCCCTGTGAATATGTTCTTTTACTTATACCATACCTACAGTAAATTCTTCTGCACAGACCCAATTTGCCACTGGGAGGGCAAAAACACCACAACACAAGAAAGAAAATTTACACTCAGGGTAAAAATTCAAAGTTGGCAATAAATTTCAAAGTTTTAATGCTGGTGTAACTTCATATATTCAAGCAAATGTTGGGACATCATCAGAACTAGATCTGTTGCCCATGCTGAATTCTTTGCTATCTTCAAATGGCTTAGTTTCAGGATAAACGGTGAATGCCTGGATGATCGGCTGATTAAGGATGGCATCAAATGTTAAATACCAGAAAACAATCCAATGTAGCTGTTTTTCCCTCATCTCATATCGGAACATTCTAGAGAGTGTTATGTAAAATGATCTTGTTGATGTCCTTAAGGGTTATCTTCCTTTTTGTTTCCTTCATTTTCTTTGTGGTTGTTTATATCTGACCATGTCATTGTTTTGTGCCACTTAAAAATCATTCTCCTGTGTTACATGTAGCGTCTGACTAACAATGTTAGCTAAATACACGTAAATGTCTTAAAAGTACAACGTTTACAGTATGTCTGAAAAGCCATTTAAAGTACAAATAATAACAACATATTAATTACTAATTTTTGATTATATTCACATTTTGCAACACCGTGATCTCTCAAACATCCCAAAGAGATGATTACATTAGAAATATTTTGACAACAACGCCCCATTTAACCCAACAAAACCTGCCAGTCCTATTCAACTAAGTTCTCCAAAATGTCATCAAGTTTAAAATTCAAAGACCACAAAGTGCAAGTATTGCAGTCTACCGCCATACTTGCTGATTTATTCTATGGGCCTTTGGTCCTCTCTGTGGTCTTTGGGTGGAAACCAGAGTACCCACTGAAATCCCATGCAAGTATTGAGCAGGCGGCATTTACATCTTTTGACCTGAAAAACCAAATTCTTAATTTTAGTCAGTAAATTTGTTTTTTCTGTAGCACTTTACAAAGCATACTTGAGCATAATGCATGGAAGTCAAAGTTCTTGCTGCTTTTGCGCTCATATTATATGTAACTGAAGTTGTGTCTTGTTTTTAGTACCAAAGAAATGTTGGGCATTGTATTGTACTGAAACATTGCAGCTTTGTAATTTATCATTTTAGTCATGTTTAGTCTCTCCGCCTACTCAGAATTTAAGCCTGACTATTCAAGCCATTGCGACTTACTCAGAGGAATACTAAGCCGTGAGCGTTCCTTTCGCCTGTGATCCATTTATTCTTTTTCTTCTTTCTGTTTTTGTAGCATCTGGGCCCATCTGCCTTGGCTGGCATCGCTACCATCATTCTGATCTTTCCTTTGAATGGCGTGATTGCTAAGCAGAGGAGCAAACTGCAGGTAACCTATGACCACCTCCTGATGACCTCTGTCACCGTTAGCTCCCTGGTATCATGCTGTATGGCACTTGGCAGGGGTAGATGGAGTCCGTGTCACACAGCTGTTTCAAATAAAACGCCTAATGATTTGTGGGTGTGCGGGTTGGATGTGGCTTATTTGTCCTATTCTTTATTAGGTGACGGCTCACCTAGAAACAGAAGAAAGTGGTAGCACCATGTTTTCAGTGCAAAGAAACACAAGACGTTTACGTCTCTAGTTCATTTTCGTTCCACCGAGTCTTTTTAACTCCCATCACACGTTTGTAATTTGGAGGTCATTTAAGTCTTATCCATAATTTAATGAAGTCAGTATCCAATCAGCTTTACTCTCGTCTAGCCAGTCTTCCATTTTATCAGCCCTCTTTTTTCAAGTAAACCTGACTTACTAATGAAAGAATCTAATTAAATGATAGGTAAGATGATAATGAAATAAAATATAAATGCATAATTATTTGGAGGAATGTCTGAGATACAACATAGCCCAACCAGCTGAAAAACCATGTAAATCGGGGGTCCAAATCAGGGTCCTGGGTAATCTTTGGGGCCACAGGCTGTTGTTCTAAACAATTCCATAATTATTAATCAATTCCTTTTTTGAATTTAATTTCTTGTCCCTGAAGCTGATCAGTTTGTTGCTATCAGTTTCTTGTGATTTGTTTCTAATGCTTTTATGTCAGAACTTTACTGTTTCTATTTACTTTAAACATAGTTTAGCTTCGTTCAGCAGCATATAGACAGTTGTGTGCAGCGTATACAATACATTTCTAAATATTACCCTGATTTATTTGGAAACTATAGTTTGCCTGCAGTGAAGGTATGGGAGGTACTGTGGGGGATCCTAGCCCAATTTTGGTGACTAAAGCAGCTACCAGTGACCTGAATGTTTTTATTGTTACCATCAAACAGGAAAAGCAGATGAAGCACACAGACGTACGGATCAAGATCATGAATGAAATCCTCAGTGGAATTAAGATTCTCAAGTTTTATGCGTGGGAGAAAGCTTTTCTGGAGAGAGTGCTAGGTTACCGAGCCAAGGAGCTGCAGGCACTGAAGAAATCCCAAATCCTTTACTCCATCTCAATTGCCTCCTTCAACTCTTCTACTTTCCTGGTATTTACATGTTATGTCCCTTCCTCATTTACAGCCTAGCACCATGAGCCATGCTCTACATCATAGTAAATTACTGGAAAAGAATTGGTTTACTTGCTTGTGTGTTGTTTGTATTGAATGGCAAAGATCATTTCTGTCCATTCTGTAGCAGGCAATATGGAAAATTAACAATAGTAATGAATGATTTGCCGTAATGAGTTCTGTTCCCTGCTTTTCCTCAGCACTGCCCAACCCTCTTACACAACAAGAATAAAAAAAAACACAGACATTACGTAAACTGAAGTAACAAATAAGGACACATTACCAAATGCTGTATAAAATCCCCTTTTATTAACCTCTTGTCAACTTGGCCATTTAAACTTGTTGAATCATTTATAGTCTGAGATTCCTTTTGAGGTCTTAGTCATACCATACAGTATTAGGGATCCCTCTGGTAGTCCCTAATGATTCTTATACCACTCAACCCTGTTACATCACTTTCTGATATGGGTGACCATAAAACAGGCAGCAGAATCCCATTATTACCTTTCAGGTTCCCACTGGTTTGTTGCAGGATGTAACCAGGCCTTTTTGGGGAGCGCCAGATAACTCACATGCATGGAACAAATAATTAAACATACTGCATGTTGACTTCTTCTCAGTGATAAATGCCGTCACCAGCCAATAACTGTGATTCTCTCTCCTTCTTACTTTACTTCGTGCAAAGCTTCTCTTGAGTGGGAACCCTAAGCCTTGGATTCAGTACGTCTTGACACTCTGAGCTGCACAGAGCTTAACAAGTACACCTTTAACAATATCTAACACAATATAGGCGTATCAGTCCATTGTGAGTCTACAAAGAGACAGTCTTTATTTGCGATGGAGTCACAGTGTCAATGAAATACTACACAAGAAAAGTGTTCAATAACATTGGAGAGTACTATACATGTTATTATCAAACTGCTAGTGACAGAGATTCAGGGCACAGTACACAGATGTGTGCCAAAGGGGCTTAAACACGTGGAAACAGGGCTACAGTAGGGGCGTCAAATGTGGAGCCTCATCGGATCATTGCTGGCGCTACCGTACATTTTGTTTTATATAAAAGATTTAGATTATAAAATGTAATAGTGCACAACAGTTAGTAATCTGAGCTTCGGAGATTTGAATTTGATTGCCAGCCTGGCCACTCTGTGTGGAGTTTGCAAGTCCTAACTACTGGGCCCAGGTGAATGTGTATATGAGCCTGTCTTCTGATAGACTGCCATGGTATCCGGAGTGGCATTATGATGCTGCAAAGCTCCAATTCACAGCATTCTCCATTGAATTTAATGTGTTCAGAAAATGAATGTACAGTTGAAAGAATACAAATGAAAAATTGGTTAAGTTTGTAAAAAAAAGGCTTTAGACCAGGCAGATACACTAAAGTAAGTCAAATTCCTGCAGATGATTCTTGACAGAATTAAAATGTGGATGTCTCTGTGTAGAATAAAATTTAATGTAAATATCACTATGAATTACTAAATGTAATTCTAACTTTTTCCATCATTCATTCATTCATTTTCCAAGTCAGGTTCTATCAACAGCACGCACACAATTGTAATACATTATCTGGCATTTGAATGCTTATTTGTTTTGGCCTGTTATACTTGGTAGTCCAGTATCAGCTGATTGATTTTTTTTCCATCAGATTGCATTTGCCATGTTTGGAGTCTATGTGCTGATTGACAAGACCAATGTCCTGGATGCTCAGAAGGTGTTTGTCTCGATGGCACTGATCAATATCCTTAAGACTCCCTTGAGCCTGCTGCCCTTTTCCATGAGTACCACCATGCAGGTGAGATTAAGTTCTTTGAATTCAATTAGACATCTTAACTGACCTACAGTGTAATCTACCAAAGATGACCTCAAAAGGGAAGCAGGCTGAGCCTTGTCTGGAAGTAACTAAAGTGCTCCAAGTTAAAGAAAGCCACTGAGATATTGGCTGATGCGTGTCTTTATCTTTTCTTATTAAATTATACATGGAGGGGCAAGGTAATAAATAAACATTATAATTAATCACAATCACCACTGACACTAATGCCCAGCAATATGTTCTCATAACCACTTGTCCAACTCTCTAAAACTCTTTTCTTGTCCCCTCCTCATTTAGTGCACTTACTGCTATTTTTTAATGCTTTGGCTATTGTGTTGTGTGGCCTAGTAATTAGCACACTAGATTTTAAACCATAAGGTTGACAGTTTGGTCTGCACCACTGTATTTCATAGCGACTTTGAGTGAATCACTCCTATTGCTTGAGTTCATCTTGAACAATCACAAAAGCAACTGTACAGGATCTGTCTGGTGACTCCCGAGGAGTAAGACTTTCAAGGTGGCAGTGCTACTTTACCACAGTGGCAGGTAGTGTGATCTCGTGTCTAAGGCATTGGACTTTAAACCACAGGTGTTGAACTCCACGCCTGGAGGGCCACATCGGCTACAGGTTTTCATTCTAACCCTTTTCCTAATCAGTGACCCGTTTTCACTGCTAATTCACGTTTTAATAGCCCTGTTAGAAGGATTCAGTCCTCTGAATTGATTTGTTTCTTCATTAAAATGCAGCCCATAAGAAATGAGATGTGAAACAAGCCAGCAGATGACCTGCTAAACTGGGGCTTCAAACTCCAACCAATTTCTTAATGAGAAACCAATTCTTGCTGTTAATTAAACTTGTTATTTAATTCCACGCCTTGTTGCTGCTCTCGTTCTGCCACAGCTGACATTTCCAAAACTGTTGATTTTCTTTTTTTCATAAGAACATCGTCAAAGTGTTTTGGTGAGTTGAGAGATCAGCCTTACTGAGACCTTCACCTTTCTTTATTTTCAAATATTTTGTGATGTGGCAGCTTGTTTTGTGTCTCATTATTGTTTGGCTGCTAATTAAGGAAAAAGAAACAACTGAAGGGCCTGAGTCAAGTTAATTAAAAGAAGTAATCAGCAGCAAAAACTGGTCACTAATTAAGAAGATGGTTAGAATGAAAACCTGCAGCCACTGCGGCCCTCCAGGACTGGAGTTTGACACCCCTGCTTTAAACTACATGGCTGCCATTCCTTCTCCCATCTCTGCCACTTTATCTGATTTTGAGCAAGCCACTTAAAATGTGTAGGCGCCAGCCTTAAAATATCTGTAAATAGTTATATCCTGACCTTGTACACTGCCTTGGAAAAAGGTGTCTGCCAAACTTTCAATAATAATAGACTTCTCAATTTTAGAAATGATGGTAGTATAGCAATTATGGCCGGGTGCAGGAATGACAACTCCACTAAGCACGAAAATTTGGAGCATCAACCAAGTCATCTCATTTATTGTCCAAAGACAGAAAAAGACAAAACAGAAGAGAAATTCTTTGGCATGTACTTCCTGTTATGCGGTGTGTCAAGGTTAAATAAGTGAGGTTTGTTGGGCTGGTTAGCTGAGGTCACAGAGCTTGCGGAGCTCCATCTGGTGGGTCGCTCGTGCCAGTAATAATGCCTCCTTCTTGGAGGCCCAGGTTTTTATAGTGGGGTCAGTTGCACTCACTGGGTGGCTTCTTGGTACCGTAGAAAAAGAGACGACAGTGTCAGTGATAGCGCCCCCTCTCGTCCCACCGGGTTATTACATACCTCGACAGCCTCCTCCAACGCGCATGCGTGACACAATATACTTACAATGTCTGCTTCTGAACACCAGATTAGAGTGCAGCTTTTAAATCTTTTATGGAAGTATTGTCTTGGTAAAACTATTCCAAAGCTTACTAAAAAAATGCATAACAGGAATGATAATTCATTTGGACACAATCCCTCCAGGTCTTGTTGAAATCTAAAAGAAGATATGTGATTTAACCTTTTTCCAGTTGCTAAGAAATAGATAATTAACGGTTAAATGTCTTGCCTCAAATCAATCATCCGCCTATCTAATTCACTAGCTGACTCATCGCCCTTCAACAAACATGTCTTTATTTTTATACTAGAGCACAAAAAATGTGCTTTTCATTACAGAAACAATGGAGAACAAACAAAGTGAACAAAATCAGCCTACAGTACATGTCAATAGAGTACTGTCCGTGTAGACCCTTTGGACTTGTGTGAGCCCACACAAAGTTTTCAGACAGACAAGTAATGAGAAATATTTGAACAAAAAGTGTGAAGCCATTCCAGCATTTCTGCAAATACCCAATATGATCAAAATCAAAGTCATTGTCTCTTTTGTGAGCACAAAATTAAGTGTTGTATACAGAAGACATGGTGTGTGTCGAAAGACTTTGAATGCTGACCTGACTTCAACATTTCAAAAACTCATCCTGGCAGTGGGCTGCAGCAGGAGATGCTCATCCTGTAGGAGGCCAAGAGAAACAAACATCAAAGCCCTTATTTTATTTAGTATCTATCTGTGGTGAAGGCCAGAAGATCCTGGAGATGTTGTACCAATGTTAACACAGAACTGAGGAGCTCCCAGTGAGTGAACGGTGTTAAAGTGACAAGAGCGACCAACAAGCAGGAAATAAACCTGCTTAGTAATATTCAACTGTGCTTCGGCATTTTGCATATGGTGGTCCAGATCTAATTATGCAATTTTCATTACGCTATAACTTATTAAGTTTATTACATAGAGAATTCACAAAAAATTATTTTTGTTGCTGACAGATGGCAGCGAAATCAGTGAATTAATTCAATGTAAGTCCATTTTTGCTTATTACAAGATATTTTGAACAATTCTTTTGTCTTGTATTGTTTTCCTGCATTGCATTAAAAGTTGCATAATTAGATCTGGACCACCCTGTATATGCTCAATGCATAACAGTGCAAATTTCATAAAGTAAAGAGAAATGTTTCCATTTTTCAGGCTGGTGTCTCTTTGAAGCGGCTGGGCAAATATCTTTGTCAAGAAGAATTAAAAGCCGACAGCGTAGACAGAGGTCCACCTTCTTCAGGTGAGATGTTGTCAAACTAATGTTGTTACACCAAAATATTATAACCTGAAGTCACCGATTATAAAGATTTTTGGCACTTGAACTGTTAATTGTCAATTGTATGAAATCAAAAGGTGACAGACATACAGCATGCATTGAGTTATTAATTTGAATTAGCAATTGCAGTTACCTCATCTGCTCTGGAGACATGTACTAATGAAGTTAGCCCAGTTTGAGTGAGTAAGCGTGTGTGCCTCATGACAGACTGGTGAACCATCCAGGGTTGATCCGTGTCTCTTTGCCAAGCTTTAAGGGAAAAGTAAGTTGAGTGTTAGTCTGCCATTTTTTCCAATTTTCTCCTGTTGTCTAAACCCAGGGCAACACAGTGGCACGGTGGGTAGCGCTGCTACCTTGCAGTTAGGAGACCCGGGTTTGATTCCCCCGTGTCTGTGTGGGTTTCCTCCCACAGTCCAAAGACATGCAGGTTAGGTGCATTGGCGATTCTAAATTGTTCCTAGTATGTGCTTGGTGTGTGTGCGTGTGCGTGCCCTGCGGTGGGCTGGCGCCCTGCCCGGTGTTTGTTTCCTGCCTTGCGCACTGTGTTGGCTCCAGCAGACCCCCGTGACCCTGTAGTTAGGATATAGCGGTTTGGGTAATGGATGGATGGATGTCTAAAGCCAATGCAGATTTCAACATACTTCTGCTTGCTGTGTATGATGGATATTTGTCCCGTGCAGTGCATTGGTTTGATCATCAACCAATTCTGTTAATTTACTGGGCCTGGAAAACTTTATGAAATGTTGAATTCTTTGAGCAATGGTGGAGCGTGCTATTGAACCTGACTCTTGTTTACTGTTAGCAGGCCACAGTGTCCTGGTTGAGAATGGTACCTTCAGTTGGTCAAAGGACGGTGCCCCTTGCCTCAGGAGGTAAGCTTTCATTGCTTTCACGATGGGCAGTGAGTTTCGTCCCATCAGCCTGAAACGAAGTTGACATGAATAATTATCATTTGCCAGGGTTTATTAAAGCAAGTTACCCTTTTAGCCCTTAATTTAAATTTGGTTAGCACCACTGTCTCATATCTCTGTGGTCCTGAATTTAGTTATTCTAGCCCATTTAGGGGCTCTCCATTTCTACACAGACCCAAAGATGCCCATGTCAGGATTATTAAAGAACTATGAACTGGCATCATACAAATTAGTGTGTAGCCTGCGATGGACTTCTGCTTTGTCTAGGTTTTGTTCCTGTCTGAGGATTCCACAGTAATCTTTGCAAAATCAATTACAAGTGGGTCCTAAAAGTAAATGAGTGAGTCACATATTAAAATGGTTATGTGTGACTACCTCACATTAATAGGGACAACCTGGCCATTCCCTGAGTACCATCTGTGCCGTCTTTTAAGTGGTTTTGTAAAATAAATTGTCATCTTTCAGGACTGCATTCATCCTTGGTCTGTAAAGCACCTCATGATGATGTGGGATGTTAACAAAATTAAACGTTTCTTCTTGATTACTTGAATGAACTGATATATTACACACCGATATCCGGGTTTTGTTTTTGAATGATCTGATATTTTTCTGTAATGCCATCTTTTATAATAATATAATACTCTTGATAAATGTCTCTGTAATCTGAGTGAGGGGAAAAGACATGAGGTGGAGGTGCTAGCAGTTTTTCTGGTGATGCTTTATGGAGGATATGCCTTGGCGCCTAATGGGTGGCCCTAACAATTTGGTACAGAAATCAGCTAAGACCCTCTGTGTCAGTTTCTGTCCTTTCATTCAGTTTTGTATGTCCCCATAGGGTCAATATGAGTGTGCCTCGAGGATCGTTGGTGGCAGTCGTTGGCCATGTTGGCAGTGGAAAGTCATCTCTCCTATCTGCTCTTTTGGGAGAAACAGAAAAGAGAAGTGGGAATGTCTCCATCCAGGTACAGCAAGACTAAGGTCCAGCTCTAGTAGTCCTGATTTCATGGTACCAGGTGTCTAGAGTTCTGTCTAGAGTAACATTTAACATCTCTGCCTCATTGTAGGGCTCAGTGGCTTATGTTCCTCAGCAAGCCTGGATCCAAAATGCCACCCTCAGAGACAACATCTTGTTTGGACGGGAAAAGAAAGAGAGCTGGTACCAGAGAGTGATTGAGGCATGCGCCCTTCAGCCCGATTTGGAAATCTTGCCAGCAGGAGATGAAACGGAAATTGGAGAAAAGGTACCTTTCTGTGCCCTCTTGATTTTCCTTTTTGTTTCACCATTATGCTGCGACTCTTTTCATTGTTCGTCTCTCTGGATCCATTTAGGGTCTGAACCTCTCTGGTGGTCAGAAGCAGAGAGTCAGTTTAGCCCGTGCAGTCTACAGGAAAGCGGATATCTACCTTCTGGATGATCCTTTGTCTGCTGTTGATGCACATGTGGGTCAGCATATCTTTGATAAAGTCGTAGGACCCAAAGGTGTTCTGAGAGATAAGGTACATAGTGACATGATATTTGAGCAACTGAGGCATTAATTCAAGTTTTTAATTACATTAACCTGCCAGACTGCCACCTACATGAACATTTTGCAAAGCATGATGTGTAACATTGCTCTACCACTGCTCACAGACACGAGTACTGGTGACCCACGGCCTAAGCTACCTGCCTCAGGTGGACCTGGTTCTTGTTTTAATGGATGGAGAGATAAAGGAGATGGGCTCATATCAGGACCTTGTGACCAGACAGGGAATCTTCTCAGAGTTCATCAAGGCTTATGTCAGCACGGAACGCAAAGAGACTGGTGCTCCAAAAGGTGTGTGCCCAAGAGGAAGGTGACTTCTAAAATGTTAAATTAGTTTGGAATCACTTTTGATTTAAAGACAAAAAAATAAGAAACCGTCATTCTCATACTGTACATAACAGATGAGATGCTTCTTCCTCTAATGCTAATGCTGTTGTCATCACTTGTCTCTCTGAATCCATAATTCACACTCTGTTGAACTCTCATTTGAGCTGTAACTTGAACATTGCAGGTACCAGAAAGTCTTCCTTACGGCTCAGTGTAACAGATTACATGCCTGTCTCGCGAGACCTCTCCAGGGAGCAGCTTGTCAGGTAAGCACTGTCGTAGGTACATCAACCCTTATTCATACACCACTTCTCACAGAACACACCGTTAAAAGGCATTTCTGAAGATACACAAGATTACAAGAGAAAGCATTCAAATATGAAATGTCAGATGACATAAACCACTTGTCAGTAAGGTGCAGTTCAGTATGTGAGTGTACATTTATCCCAGCATTCAGATTGGCTTATTTTACGATAGCTGGAGTTTTGTTCAGCCACTGGCTGTACCTGTTGAAAATGATCATGCAGGACACAGCCTTTTGTACTGTATGTGATAACAGCATGGTGTTCACCCACTCAATTTCTATTCAGAATGAAGTGCAAGGTAGTTGTCATGTGTAAATAGTACATAATTTATATAATACAATGAATTTCCTACTTACATGTCTGTACAGATCATCAACAATAATAATACAATACCAACATTCACTCATATCGCTGATGCTCAAGCTCCCCCTCAAGAATGCCTAGGATAAGCAGGTTAAGAAGTGGATGGATGGATACATATACAATACACACACACCCACACACACACATATATATATATATATATATATATATATATATATATATATATATATATATATATATATATATATATATATATATATATATATATATATATATATATATATATACATACACAAGGGACGTTCAAAATGTTTCCGCACTTTTTTTTAACTCTATTTGTTAAGAATTTCAAAAACAAATAACATCACTTTTCTACATAGTCACTTTCCTTTGCAAAAGGAATTTTCCCAGAGTCGTACCAACTTTTTACTGCCATTAACAAAAAATGCCTTTGGTTGAGCATATAGCCACTGATGCACCGCTGCTTTAACATCGTCATCACATGTAGCTGGACGTCCAGAGCGCTCTGCATCTGTCACACTAGTACGGCCATTTTCAAACATTTCAATCCACTCATAGACGACTCTATGAGAGAGAACTTTATCCCCATACTGAGCACACATGTGGAGGTGAATTTGTGCTCCTTGCACCCCTTCTGCCCACAAAAAGCATATGACAGAACGCTGTTCCTCTTTGATGCAATTTATAAGTTTTGCAGCCATCTTCACCACAGGGTGACAACTCTTATACTGAACTGCAAGGGCAGCCAGCTTGCCAGACAGAGCTGGTCACATGACACTCTCAGACACGACCAATACCTACTCCTCCCTCCCGCCTTTCCAACGAAAATATGAAAGCGCGGAAACTTTTTGAATATCCCTCATATATATATTATATATAGATATATACACACACACAGTATACACATTGTTTTTATGTTACCGTATTAATTATTATGATATTATGACCGCTGTGGTGGGCTGGCGCCCTGCCCGGGGTTTGTTTCTTGCCTTGCGCCCTGTGTTGGCTGGGATTGGCTCCGGCAGACCCCTGTGACCCTGTAATTAAGATATAGCGTGTTGGAAAATGGATGGATGGATATTATGACTGTTTGGTGACCTTTTGGCTGTTTTATAAAAACTGTCCAAGAGTCAGATAATACTTGCCTGTAGCATTTTACTGGTTACAGAGGAGAGCTTTATTGCTTTTGTTTCTTTAAAGTGGCGACACGGACAGTCCGGTACTCCAGAATGTTGAGCCCACTTCAGAGGTGGACCAGGCTGATGTGGCAGTGGACGCTGGGAAGCTCACAGAGGCTGACAGAGCAAAGACTGGAAGGGTAAAGAGACACTGAATTTTTGTTTTTATCTAAATGTATTCTTCTGAACTGCGGTGGGCTGGCGCCCTGCCCGGGGTTTCTTTCCTGCTTTGCGCCCTGTGTTGGCTGGGATTGGCTGCAACGGACCCCCGTGACCCTGTAGTTAGGATAAAGCGGGTGGGTAATGGATGGATTGATGGTATTCTTCTGAATGCAGTTGAATCCTTGTTGAATTAACAAGTAAATCACAGCAATTTAATGAACACACGAAGTAGCAGCACTGAAATACAGCCATTACTTGAAGACACTCCACCTGCTCTTCATTATGCAGAATAAAACCCCATCTTAGTGCCTCTGTTCGGTTAAATGAGGACGCTGTAGCTACGGCTATAACTATGATCATAGCAGCCATGCTGTGCATCAGGTGTTCTAATTCATTACAAACAGTCATCATCTCTGGTGTATCTGACCAATTTTCTTTTCTTGTTTCAATCCAGGTTAAGCTTGCCATCTACATGGAGTACTTTAAGACGATTGGCCTCGGTTTCATCCTGCCCATCATATTCCTCTACATATTCCAACAGGCCGCCTCACTCACTTACAACTATTGGCTCAGCATGTGGGCAGACGATCCTGTGATCAATGGCACACAGCTGGACACGGACTTCAAGCTGGGGGTTTATGGTGCCCTGGGCTTTGCACAAGGTGAGCCGTTGTGCTGACTACAGTTGTAACTGTAATTTCTATAAATGAAATGAAGCTTTATAAAATGGCATATTTTAAAAACTGGTAGCACACCAATTCCATGACTTGTGTTGGGCACTGTAGACATAATCTATAGGCCTCTGAGTTTCTAAACGGGACAAACTGAAATGGATGGAAAACTAGCACCCAAATACCATGCCACCAGACAAAGGTGTATTCCTGACTTGGTCTCATTTGTTATGGAATGGGTTTCAGCTCTCTGTGATTCTAAAGTTCATTAAAAATTATTTAATAAGGCCTTCTCTTACTGTATTTAACAGAACATTTTACAAGAGCTTTCTTGACCTGTTTTAAACAAACCATTAAATTACCTGCAAAGGTAGCTTGAACCTCAAGGGGATGGCAGCTGGGAATGGCAAGAACATTCGCCCAATCCTTTATTTTTAATCTTTATTGTTCTTCTTTATCTATACTTCTCATTGTCAGTCTCCTGACTTATATTGTTTTTACTTCTAAAAAATTTCAGTGGTGGGAACTTTTGTTGCGGGGAGACAGGATGGATAGTGAGCTGAAGGCTGGTGGTTTGGGTGCCAAAGTTGGTGAAAAAATGAGGAAGTACCAAAATAGAAGAGCCAAATACACTAGGTGATGAGCAAATCCAGTAATAAAATCAATTTGCATTTCATCTAAATTATCAATTCCATATTAGCTAAGGCAAATCTTAATCAAAAATGACCCTTTAGTCATTGTCAGACGAGTATCCTGATGTTGTGTCTAGCAGGTGTTCCAGGTATACCATATCTAAAGTTATATAAAGTTAACGGAAGTTTAACGGAAAGGAAACTAGTTTAGAATAGCTAAAGAAAACAATATTCTTTTTTAGGTTAGTGTACAATAAGGGGCACCATAATCCCGTTTTTTTCCAGTATTTTTTCAGACTTTAAGACTCTTGAGCAGTCCTACTGTCATTTGCCTGTTTTTCTAAAAGACGCCCCTATGCTCTCTACAATAGGAATTGCTATTTTTGGCACCACAGTGGCCATTTCTGTTGGAGGGATCATCGCCTCACGCCACCTCCACCATGACTTGCTGCACAATGTCCTCCGCTCCCCCATGGCCTTCTTCGAACGTACACCCAGTGGAAACTTACTGAACAGATTCTCCAAAGAGGTGGACGCCATAGACTGCATGATCCCTGATGGCCTCAAGATGATGTTGGGGTACCTTTTCAAGCTGCTGGAGATTTGCATCATTGTTTTGCTGGCCACACCTATAGCCGCCATCGTCATTCTGCCGTTGGGACTCTTCTATGGGTTCATCCAGGTGGGCAGAGGAAGGGATGAAGCAGAATGAGTCATTAAAGTGGCCATAAGTAACAGTGTTTGTAAATCTGATAATTGTGTAATCTAGTAAATGTGGTATTCCTTTCTGCTTGTTCCAGAGCTTCTATGTGGCCACCTCCTGCCAGCTGCGAAGACTTGAGTCGGTTAGCAGGTCTCCCATCTACACACACTTTAACGAGACTGTTCAGGGTGCAAGTGTCATTCGTGCCTTCAGGGAGCAGCCTCGCTTCATCCTGCAGACGAACCAGAGGGTAGACGAGAATCAGAAATCTTACTTTCCTCGGTTTGTCGCTACCAGGTATGTAACACATCAGTTAAATTTAGTTCCCTACAGTGGTAGTGAGACATATTTTCTTGTAAATCATGAGTTTGTAGGCATGGCAGTAAGAGTTAATGTGTTAGGATACAAAACCCAGGGCTTAATTCTTTTGGTTAAACACTAGTAATGTGCATGGGATGTGTGTTTTGTGCCATCATCTGATTAGACCAGAGGTGCCCAATGTGTGAAAGCACTGAACTCGGCCTGCCGCCTTCTGCACATCCCAGAGTGGTGCAGTAGGTGTCTCCACTTGCCTTTGTGTAAAGCGTAAGTCCCCCCACTGCCTGTTACTTGGCACAGAGGTTTGAAAGCATGGCACGCTTGACTTCCCACCACTCTAGCAGAAATGTCAACAGGAGTATAAACTTAGACGGTCTGAGCTACGGAAGACACCACTCATCCAAATCATAATGCCCACTGCCAAAGACCAATCTGTGGCAGCAAAAATTCAGCCAAGTTTTTATTAGGAAAGCTCATGTGTGGCACGTAACTTTAAATTCAAAAGCTGAAGATAAGAATACTGTATTGCCTTGAACTTGCTGTTTTTCTTGTCTGAATTTGTAAGCGTAAGGAGGTAGATTTGGGGGTTCTCTGTATGCTCGTCACTGTGGCTACTGGCAAAGAAAAATAATTCAGACCAGCAGTCTGATTCCATTTTTCTACTTGGTTCCACCTTGAAGCCTTAAATGAGGAAAAAGGAATTTCTTTATACCAAGTAACAATGTCCGTGTGGTAATTCTTAAAATGTGATGAGAACATATTTGTACTTTTCAAAAAATGAAACCTTCATATAAGACCACTTCAGCTGTCTCTCCACTCATACATGTAAAAGACACACAAAGCAGCCTGGCTAATGGTGTGTTTTTAAATCTGACAAAGTCGAACGTTGCCAATGTCACATAGTCTGTCTTGTTAAAGTGATTAAAATGACATGTCCTCCTATGTCAGGCTCTGACCTTAGTGTGTAGACAGTAGAAATATATTTTGATTTTGACTCTTTGTTTTCCATCATCTTGTTTTCATATTGGGAGGCATGGTGGCGCAGTGGGTAGTGGGTACCCAGGTTTGCATGCTCTCCCCGTGTCTGTGTGGGTTTCCTCCCACAGTCCAAAGACATGCAGGTGAGGTGCATTGGCGATCCTAAATTGTCCCTAGTGTGTGCTTGGTGTGTGTGTGTGTGCACACCCTGTGGTGGGATGGCGCCCTGCCTGGGGTTTGTTTCCTGCCTTGCGCCCTGTGTTGGCTGGATCGGCTACAGCAGACCCCCGTGACTCTGTAGTTAGGATATAGTGGGTTGGATAATGGATGGATAGATGGATGTTTTCCTATTCCTTAAACTTAGGGAAACCAACCTAAAAACATCAGCCAGGATATCTAACTGATGCCCACAGTGCCCACCACCTTCACTGTCTTCTGCCTGTTGCTTGAACTTCAGTTTATTCCATTACAGGATTTCAGTATACAGCAACTCTGGATAGACTGCCAGTCCATTTTAGGCTGCTTAGACTCTCACACATCCCCATAAAGCAGGGGTGGGCAAAGTCATTCCTGAAGGGCCGCAGTGGCTGCAGGTTTTTTGCAACAACCCAGTTGCTTAATTAGAAAACAATCCTTGCCACTAATTCAATTTCATGGCTTGTTAGTGTTTTAACTCTGCCATGTCAGGCCATTCTCATATCCTAGATTTTTATTTCTTTCTAATGATATCATCTAAACGATATGAAGTCTAAAATGTACAGTATGAATAATATTCTATCTTTCACTTTTTTCTCTTCATTTTCCTCCCAAGTATTTAATTAAACCAAAGAATGCACAATACAGACAGGTGTAAACTGAAACAAGCAGAATGGAGAAATGCTCCTTTCTTTTGTCATTTGAATCTTAGCTAATAAAAAGCCATTAGAAACCAAGAGAACTGCTGGTTAAGACTAAAATAAGCAATAAGGGTTCAAAATCCTAATGAGCGAGGCAACTAAAATGAAGCAGAAGAGTTACTTGAGCAATAAATGCTTCTTAATAAGCAACTGGGTTGGAACAAAAACTTGCAGCCACTGCGGCCCTCCAGGAATGACTTTGCCCACTCCTGCCATAAAGTTAGACTTGTCATTTAACATAAAGTGAACTTCTTAGGTATGTGAAAAGTGTATGAAGATATGAGGAGAACATGCAAATTCTGTATATGTAGTGACTGTCTTATTGCAATACAGTACATGAAACACACAAATGGAAGCAAAGTTCTTACGTTTGTTTTTTTTGGTTTCAGGTGGCTTGCTGTGAATCTTGAATTTCTTGGGAACGCCATCGTCCTCTCTGCAGCTATTTTCTCAGTAATGGCCAGAGGAACTCTTAGTCCTGGGATTGTGGGTCTGTCGGTGTCCCATGCACTGCAGGTATGACAGTTTTTTAGCTTACAGTAAACGCTATGAAGTAAAGATAATTATTTAAATGTGAGGAGCACACTGACCTAGAACTTAGAGGAAATTACAGTGCCCACAAATTTAGACACAAAACTGAGAGGAAATGATGCTGGTAAATGTCACCCTGCTATTTTCTGAGCCCACTTTTTCTGCATCAGGGTCATGGGAATTCAGAGCCTGTTCTGGTAGCAGCAGGCATAATGCAGGACCTAAACCTGAATAAGATAAGATACCAGTTCATCACAGGGCACACTCACTCACACACCAACATCCATTCATAAAAGGCCAACTTAGACTTACCAGGCATGTCTTTGGGGTGGAAGAGAAATCGGAGTACCTGAAGTAAACCTACAGGGCTTGTTCTCTTAGTCTGTCAGTATGCAACATGTCCTTTAACAGTGGGGGACATTTGGTTGCTCTCCTCTAACAGCAACTACACCTGCTATGTCTTATGTCTTTTTGCAGTTTGGTGACCATAAATGCATGCAACTTGAGCATAAGGTCCTTTGATTTAAATAGTTTTTTCATCACTTAAAATTTTGTTAATCAACAACAATAACCTTCAATCCATTTCACAGTTTGCTTCTTGTAGCTCAGCCCTGGCCATCTTGTACGTATCATGAATGTTCAATTTCACTACGCTGTGTACTCTCCAGAAACTAAACAAACAAAAGTCAAGAAAACACCCTGTTTGTCGATGGTACGTCACAGTTTGTCACCAAGGTGTCAGTTTTTAAGCACATACAATTTCACAAACCACACTTTCACAATGGGGCCCAAGCTGGTGCAGCTTTGAAAAACAAATAGCCGGGATCATTCATCAGTTTCCATCCCTGGATCTGACGTGAGTGTCCACAAGTCCCACATGTGAGGCCTGGCTCCTGTGCAGCTGTCAAACATATCGGGGTTACTCTTCAGAATTTGGTTGTCGAAGCAGCAGTTGGCATTTCTTAATTAGATGTTGTGGACCAGTACCCTTACCATGTTTTCACTCCAAATATCGAAGCAAAATGCTGAGTAGATAGACAGAGCCTGCAAAAGAAATTCACATCAGTGTCAGCTTAGAAAATAAGAACAAAATGCAAAACAGCAAAAAATTGAAAACTAATGTGAGACCCAACACCATGTCTTTCTATTATATAAAAACAACGAGACTTTTTGGAGACAAGACTTTTGGAAGAGAGATTTTTTTTCAAGTCCCGCGAGATTTTTTCAAGTCATGCCCTCCTCTCAAACATTTCCCAACAAGACCGCGGTCCTCTCAACTCTCATTCGTGTGAATGCTTTTGTTTGACACACTTCCTGCGCTCTCAGCTCTTGTACATTTTAACGTTTTCTTCACTTTAAGTTCCCAATTAAAGAAGATGTATTATGTCCAAATCTTATTGAAGAATTTCATCACGAAGGGTTATCAACAGGAGAAATGAGAACACGTACAATTCTAGCACCGAGAAACAAGGAAGTCAAACGAATTAACACCAAACGCATTTGGTTAAATGCGTCCAAAAATGGAGAACGGTTGCACAGCAAATTGGTTAAATGTGCATCAATAGACTCTGCTGAAACAGTGGGTGGTGATGGTGTGGAAGATGAAAACAACAACTTACAATATCACAAAGACTATCTACAACTGTTAACAACGTCCAGTCTTACAACGCACAAATTAATGATGTATCCAAGAAAGGTAATCTAAGGAAACATTGGACACCAAAGAAGATCTTGATATGCCATTCGTATTAAAACGTTAACAGTTTCCCGTTAGAATAGCTTTTGCAAAGACAATTAACAAATCCCGGAGCCAAACATTCGACAAAGTTATTTTATTTAATAGAAAGAAAGAAATGAAATTCAATCAAGGGCAGTTATACGTTGCGTTGATGCATATGTAACAATTCCCATGAAAATAAAAATCTGTTTAAATTGTACATCCGCCTCCCCATACGCGAGTGGCAGAACCACAAAGAGGCTGGCGCGTAGCGTAGGCCCGGGGTTTGGTGAGCGAAGTGAGCAGGGGGAAAAGCTCCCTAGTATTATATAATAATAATAATGTAATGATGCATCTGAAGTTTTTATTAACACGTTGTTTAATATGCTTTCAGCTCAAAGCAGAGCATCACTTAAACAGAAAATGTAAGAGGAATGGGATATTCTAGTTTTGAGCCTCAAATGGTCACAATCACCTTTCCTCTTATGCAGCTTTTTAATGTCTTTAACATTTTCTTGGAAAAAACATCAATGTAGTCATTGAAAACAACAAGCTGATGAATTGTGCTTCAGTTTACAAAAGACTACAGATAAGCTTTGCTACATATTATAGGCCTACAGTCCATCTGAGGACATCGTATTCTTTTGGCTGAACAATATGGATGAATGACTAACACTTTAGTCCTTGTCAGGCACTTGGTGACACGTTCCATCCACGCCACTGAGCCCCTGAATTACACTTGAACGGCTGAGTCTTTCTTTAAATAAAATATTTGTAAAGAGTTAGACCAAGCTGTAGGTAAGCGGCATTGTAGCTGGAGTTGATTCCTCATAGCTCTAGAGATTTGAAGTTCATCCCCAGGCCAGTCAGTGACTTTGCGTTTCCTCCCCGTTTATTTTCACTGGATATGCTGAGATTTGACTACTTTATAAATCCGATCAGCATATTAGGTTGGAGACACTAAACCAGTGTCCTGAAATAGATTATCATCCTGGAAAAAGTGGAATCAAAAAAATGGATGAACGAATGAACTATAATTCTGCACTCGGGATGGTGTTTATTATGGAAAGGTGTTAAATGAAATAAAACCTGAGGGATACGTTTGATTTACCTACAGGTGACTGGAATCCTCAGCTGGATAGTTCGCTCGTGGACGGATGTGGAGAACAATATTGTCTCTGTGGAACGAGTGAAGGAATATGCAGAAACTCCCAAAGAGGTGGGCTACACTTTTTATTACTCTTGTTGCTTTTATTCTTATGACTTCGGTTTGCCAGTCTGACACAACATTCATTCTAAAATCATTGAGAAAGATTCAAAAACATTGGGAAAGTAGAATTTGTTGCCACAGACTGTTGTCATTGCCGTCACTTCCATGTCTGAGTGTCCTGCAAATCTGTGGCTGCATTTGCTAAGTCTTTTTATGGAAGAATATTTACTGTATCTGAATAATGCGTTCATTGTATGAACAGCTGAGAGCACACAGAATATAGAAAAATTCCAAAAAGTACCTTTCAAAGGAGGAAGCCGTCACGTAGCTGTGTGGAATTTAGGTCTGTGTCTGCTAATGCACTTGTCTTTGGGCCAATTTACTATACCAGACGAAAAACTGGACACCGAGCTGCTGTAATTTGGAGCGGAGTTTGGCTTAGCATTGTGGTGTGTTACAGTATTTCTAGTGATTCTGTCAAGCTGGGCTCTGCCCAAAGAAAGCAAGTCTTTGATGTTTTCCAGAAGCCAGGTGCATTTCAAGTTTTTTTGTCAGGATTTCAGATTTTTATCCTATATTAAACCCAGCTCTTTGAGTTCAGTGTTTTTTTGGGGCCAGAGCACATCCCCTGAGCACCGTTCACTATACTGTCAATTGCAGGGCACAGTCACCCACACCAAGTCAATTTAGAGTTGCAAATTAAATAAAGGATTTAGGTGATGGGAGGAACACCAGAGGACTCAGAAAAAAACATGGGAAGAATATGCAAAGCCAACACTGACAAACACCAAACCTGGATTTAAACCCGGGACTTTTGAGAAGGGAGACTCAACATACAAACCAATAACCATGGCACTACTTTTAAATGGCTTGGATTTGGAAAATGTTTTCTTGCTGCCATTGTTCACTTTTCATATTAAAACTTTTCTTCATCTTTGCTCCCTTTACGGGTTGCCACAGTGGATCATCTGTTTCCATATCTTTGCTCTGTCACACCCACCGCCTGCATGTCCTCTCTCACCACATCCATAAACCTTCTCTTAGGCCTTCCTCTTCTCCTCATACCTGGCAGCTCCATCCTTAGCATCCTTCTCCCAGTTTAGCCAGCATCTCTCCACTGCACATGTCCTAACCAGTGCAATCTCGCCTCTCTGACTTTTGTCTCCAAATTGTCCAACCTGAGCCGACCTTCTAATGTCCTCATTTCTAATCCTGTCCATCCTCATCACACCAAATGCAAATCTTGCCACCTCCAGCTCCGTCTCCTGTGCCACCGTCTCCAGCCCGTATAACATAGCTGGTCTCCCTACCGTCCTGTAGACGTTCCCTGTCAATCTTGCTGATTCCCATCTATCACAAATCACTCCTGACACTCTTCTCCACCCACTTCACCCTTCCTGCACTCTCTTCTTCACCTCTCCTCCACACTCCCTGTTATTAGAGATCACAATGTCATCATAGTCCACGGGGGCTCCTGATTAATCTCGTCTGTCTACCAGTCCATTGTAAATAAGATTGAGCTCAGAGCCAATCCCTGATGTAATCCCACCTCCACCTTGAACGCATCCATCACTGCTACTGCAAACCACACCACCGTCAAACTTCCCTCATAAATATCCTGTACCACTCTTACATACTTCTCTACCACTCCCGACTTCCTCATACAAAACCACGACTTGTCTCGAGGCACCCTGTCATACACTTTCTCCAAGCCCACAAAGACACAATGCAACTCCTTCTGGCCTTCACCATACTTCTCCATAAACACCCTCAGAGCAAACATTACCTCTACAGTGCTCTTTCCTGGCATACAACCATTCTGCTGCTCGCTAATCATCACCTCCCTTCTTAGCCAAGCTTCCACTGCTCTTTCCCATAATTTCATGCTGTGGCTCATTAGTTACTACAGTTCTGCACATCTCCCTTATTCTTAAAAATTGGCACCAGTACACTTCTTCTCCAACTCCTCAGGCATCCTCTTACTTTCCAAGATAACATTAAACAATCTGGTTAAAAATTCCACTGCCATCTCTCCTAAACACCTCCATGCTTCCACAGGTACTGTATATCATCTGGATCAACGGTCTTTCCATTCTTCATAGTTGACCTCACTTCCTCCTTGCTAATTCGTTGTACTTCCTGGTTCACTATCTCCATTTCATCCAACCTTCTCTCTCTCATTCTCTTCATTCATCAACCTCTCAAAGTACACTTTCCACGGGGGGACACACAAACCAATGTGTTTCTTCAGTCCAAAGCCCGGATAAACGGGGAGGTTACTTCAGGAAGGGCACCTGGTTTAAGATGTTGCAAGATCAACTTTTCATATTAATATTGCTTTCCTTTAAACTCACACAGGCTGCTTGGACACTTGAGAACAGCACACTGGCCCCCTCTTGGCCCCAGACTGGCACCATTGAGTTCAAAGGATATGGACTCCAATATCGCAAAGGGCTAGACTGGGCATTGAAAGACATCACCCTCCACATTCAGGAAAAGGAGAAGGTAAAACTATCTCTTTAAATATTCAGATTATCAGGCACACTGCATGGTGCTGAACTGGGGATCCGGGAGGGGATTCTTGGGACTGGCTTAGCTTGGCAGAAATGGCAGCATAAAATCACACTGAGCAACAAACT
Source organism: Polypterus senegalus (assembly GCF_016835505.1). Classification (NCBI taxonomy): domain Eukaryota; kingdom Metazoa; phylum Chordata; class Cladistia; order Polypteriformes; family Polypteridae; genus Polypterus; species Polypterus senegalus. The sequence continues at coordinate 160,143,925 of NC_053166.1, read as the reverse complement.
TTCATTCTATTTCATTAATCAATAAAGGTGAATCTTGCAGTAGTTTTCATGCTCAATTCAAATATCTAATCAGACTCTAAGTGACACATGATTAAAACCTACAATAAATTTATATTGACACCATATAAATCCAAGCCAGGAGCGTCTCCCCTCAAAGGCTATGATTTTCTGCTGTACTTTGCCTCAGGAGTCTCCCACTTAAGGGTCAAGCAGCAAACATACTGGGAGTCCACTTGCCTTGGTGTCGCTTGTTGACACCTGATTTCATTGCTCATCACTCACCAGATGAGAGTCCAAGAAGTGAATTTTTAAAGATTTGACATCTGATCACCAACAGGCATGGAGTTGGGCCTCAGACAGGGAGCAGGCTTCTCATGTCCAAACTTGGTAACAGCCTGTAATCCGTGGCACAACTCACTTATTTTATGCCCTTTTTGGAAAGTTATAAAATGTTTCCAAACATCAATTAAACATTTAATTCTGAATTTAATCTTAAAAGACCCACACACTTTAGTAAAAATTGTAACCACCAGGGGGCGCCTCTGAGCCCCAAATTTCAGACACAGTAATGTCCAACACAATTCTGGGATAAAATATTTATTCACCCAAAGCACCCTCAACAATAACCATCCTTTCAAAGATCGGCCACAATACCAGCAAGTCAAGCAAATCCTTCTTCCTTCCATCCTCCAGTAGAGTGTTGCCCGCTGCCTCCTGACTCCCAGACATGGGGGAATGGGCTCCTTTTCAAACCGGACCCAGGAGTACTTCCATTTCCTCAGCGTGCCCACAACATTTACAGGTTGTATGGAAAGTAGAGAGGTCTTCCCCCAACAGTGCCCTCTCCTGGCACCCAGGGACCCCAACAGAGTTTCACTTCTGGACTCCAACTCCCAAGCTCCCAACAGGGCTGCAACAAGAGGACCACAACAAGAGGACCACTGCCACCTGCTGTATGGGGAATGGAACTGCTCCCAAATTCTGGCTTCCGCTGGTCCCTCCATCATATTATTCTGGCCAGGCACAGAGTTGTTTCTTCGTTGAGCCGGCCAACCCATCTGTCCTTCCACTTTGGCCTCCCTCCCTGTTCATGGCTGGCATGCTTGTTCTCCTTCTCAGACATCCACGAGGTTTATATACTAAACATACAGCCTTAAAAAAAATAACTCAGAAACTACAAAGTACGTTTCTGAAATGAGCATGAAAAAGCACCTTTAAATCCCCCAAAGTTGTTCTGTGACAAAATGTTAACTGACCATTGTTATTTAGGTTCCTGCAGTTGCTATAAAATAACAGTTTGTTGTCTGTATAGGTGGGGATCGTGGGACGAACTGGAGCTGGAAAATCCACACTGGCTTTAGGAATTTTTAGGATTCTGGAAGCTAACAAAGGAGAAATCCATATTGATGGTGTCAACATAGCAGAAATCGGTCTACATGAACTGCGGTCTAGGATTACCATCATACCTCAGGTAACTTCACCTTGATCCTTGCATGTGAAAGCATGCCAGCCAGTAAACGATGATCTTCTAAACTATTTGTCCTGCATTGTTTGGGTGTCTTCACATTTGAACATTTGACTAAGCTGAGAACTTGCCTCCTGAATGCCAGCTGCCTTGTCTCCCCAACAGGACCCCGTCCTCTTTTCAGGTTCGCTGCGTATGAACCTCGACCCCTTTGATGTTTATTCTGATGAAGAAATCTGGAATGCACTGGACCTTGCTCATCTCAAGGGCTTTGTGTCGGGCCTTTCAGATAAACTGAACTACGAGTGCTCAGAAGGAGGAGAGAACTTGAGGTAACTACTTCATCTGCCTAGAAGGAGAGGAGGCAAAGCTGGAGTTTGGTATTGTTCCCTGACAGCTCATTTATGTCTCTCTGTGACCACAGCTTGGGGCAGCGCCAGCTGGTGTGCCTAGCACGGGCTCTCCTTAGAAAAACCAAGATCTTGGTACTGGATGAGGCAACCGCTGCTGTTGATCTGGAAACTGACAACCTGATCCAGTCGACGATCCGAAGTCAGTTTGAAGATTGTACCATTCTGACCATCGCTCACCGTCTTAATACCATCATGGACTACACCAGGTACGCCAACATGTAGTTTAGTGTAACAAAGATCCTGAAACATTCTCCTGTCACCCAGTGTCAGGTGACTTCAGCAGTGGTCTGTCATCATAACATTAGCAGTTCAGCCACATTCCAGTAGTCAGAGGTCAAGAGCAGGAGGGAATTCTGGGGCCTAAAATATTCCTTTGGCTCAGCAAACAGGTTTTTCTTTTTGAGGGTTTGTATAGAGGGTTGATGTAACCTGTTCGGTCTGCAGCTAAACAGGACACCAAAGTTAATAGCCGGTCTAGCTGGGCTCAGGAGGCGTAGGTTGACACTCAATCAGAAGGCGTTGGGGTCCGCTGGTTAACAAACTGCTGCCTCACAGCTCCAAAGACCCAGTTGTATTTCTCTGCTCATGTTTGTCCTAAGCTTTTCACATATGCCTTGAGAGTACGTGTTACGTTAAATTGCCACGTTATGACTGAGTGTGCATGTCGGCCTGAGTGTGCTGTTGATGAAGACCTGAGGATCACAATCCTCTGAGGCTCTGAGCGCTGTATTTAGATAGACGTCCAGAACTGAATAACTGATCAGGCATTCAAGAGTAGCAACAACAACAGTATTTGTTTCTTTAGTACATTTTCATCTATAGATCCAGCCATCATTCAACCTGCTATATCCTATCTACAGGGTCATGGGGATCTGCTGGAGCCAATCCCAGCCAACACAGGGCACACACACACACACACACACACACACTGGGGACAATTTAGGATCACCAATGCACCTAACCTGCATGTCTTTGGACTGTGGGAGGAAACCTGCGCAGACACGGGGAGGACATGCAGACTCCACACAGGGAGGACCTGGGAAGTGAACCCAGGTCTCCTAACTGCAAGGCAGCAGTGCTACCCACTGCGCCACCATGCCCCCCCAAGTACATTTTCATGCAAGTGATATATGGAGCTAATTAACATAGAATAAAAGGAAGGTCTGATGGCCAGGAGGACAGGAAAAACTAAAACAAAGAAATCTGCAGAGGTTAAAAAGGCCACGAGACCACCCAGCCCCCTCTAGGCATTCTGCCGAACATAAATGATATTAATCAGTATAATCCTCATTATCATATTAATCAGTAGAATCATTTTAACACTGAACAGTCTCTTTTATTAAGTATTCCTCCTTCATTACCCCCTCTTGTCCCTCAGAACCAGCTGTACAAATGTAAGCACTGTATGCCACGTCAACTTGGGCTGGTCCTGCAGTCATTGCAGGTTTCTGTGTTTTATCTTATCATATACAGTAGATGCTTGATTAGGCTAAGATATGCAGACTAGCAGTGAGGGGTCCCATCTACTTCATGATCCTGATGCCAGTTCTGTTATTTTGCTGGCCTTGGGTCATGTTGTCCTGATCTCAGTAAAAGGCCAGTTCACAGATCAGTACACTGGTGCCTGAAAGGATGGACTTCATCCTGAATAAAGCGCCAGTGTACTCCTACGTACAGTAGCTCTGCCAGTATCAGGGTACTAAATGTGCCCTTGAAAACTCAGCCCACACGTTATAAAACCACAAGTAAGCGGCGGTGGTGATGATCTATTGACTTGTGGGGTTTTCGTCATATCCTGTGTTACATCCTTACGTTATAATCGGCAGAAACCTGTATGTGTCAGACCTCCTTTGCTTCAGTCAGGAAGGACCCTCAGGTGGGTCCTCAGCAGACAATGGATTGTGTGTCCTGCTGCACTACCCTCATCTTCAGATATGAATGTGCAGATTTGTACTCCTGCAGCTCCTCTCATCAGCTCTCCGTTTCTGGCTGAAGGACACTTTCGGCTGGGTGTTTTGTGGATGGTTGCCCGTTATCTACACACAGGTGACTCAGTTGTGTTAAAAACAATGCAGGATGGCTGCTGCTCTTGATGCACTCGAGTGTCTGTCATGCTTACAGGTTTTGTGCCCCTACAATGACATGTTCAGGGTCAGTGCTGGCCTCTCTCACAATGACACGTTCAAAGCCATTCTAAACTGCAGACACACACACACACACACACACACACACACACCTGGTTCCTTGGTCCTTGCCTGCCTCCTTTAAATAGCATTGGCTGTCATACGATATGGTTGTTGATCAGCTTGTCTGTGACATGGGAAGGGTATGTGGGCATGCTGTAGATGGCACACACTTGTACAGATGAGACCAGGGAAGGGCCAGAAGCTCAGAACTGCTGTGTTTACTCATTTTAACCAAAGGGAAGGTGGTGACGTTCAGCGTGGGCAGACTTTCTGTGCCCGGCCCACCTCAGTAGCTCGTCTGATGCTGACACGGGGCCTTTATTGACCCTCATCCTTTTCAGATTCACTCCCCTCTAACTGAAATGTGTTTGTTCCCCCCCCCACAGGGTTATAGTCATGGACAAAGGGCACATTGTGGAGTCGGACACACCTTCAAACCTCATTTCCCAGAGGGGTCATTTCTACAGAATGTGCCGAGAAGCTGCCCTGGTGTGATGCCCCTCATCTGGTGGATGCCAAAGGCAACTTGTGATGTCCCCTCACTGCTCAGAGAGATGAACGTGAGTGGACTATCAGAGTTGGTGGGCGTGGAGGCCAGGGGCACAGCGATGTCCGTCTTGTAGGCGCCTCAGACCGGATTTATTTCATTCTGGGAGAAGCATTGTAGATTTTTTCATAATTCCAGGTGTATGTATCGAGATAGTGAATAAAGAGTCAAGGGTGGCGCCTTGTAAAAGTGGGGGCTAATGAGCAATGGGGCCTGGTAAGGCAAGTCACGGTTGCTTCATGTAGTGCCTTACCATAGCTGTTTTATAATATCTTTGTTTACATGCAATTTTTTAAAGCTGGGGCACAGGAAAGCGATGTGACAGGGGGGATGGCAGTCAGGGCAGAGACGGAACCAGCAACCTTGTAGTTACATCCCCCCAAGGGGCCGGCGCTGCAAGAGACAGACGGACAGACAGACAGACAGCCTGCCTTGACTGAAGTGTAACAAGTGCTGCCGTCTTCCCACCGCAGCAGGCATCTGGGTCCAGCCTTCCAGGAGCGCCCGTTTGCCAACGTGTTTCTTCAGCCTTTTGGACCTTTCTGGAAGAAGCCTTGCACTGCTTCAGCATACGTTTTAGCTGAAAAATGTAAAAAAAAAAAAAAAAAAAAAAGTTTTCTCAATCAGAGTTCGGAGCAGCTGACCTACCCCATCCACATGACAGGATGCTCCGTCTGCTCCGAGATGGGCGTCTGCGAGTGTCCCGTCCTGTTCTGGGCCCGGCAGGAGCACTGAATGGGAAATAAATAAATCAATCAATCAGGAGGCCGTGCAGAGGCCTACACAGCCGGTGCCTCACCACCTCCTCTCCTGACCTACCTGGGCGCGCATTGGTGCACTTAGTCACACCAGTCCGCTTCCCGCTCACATTCCCCGCCGTAGCATCTCTTTAATCTCCAGGAACGAGGCGAGACAGTTTGGGCATTATTTAGGACGAGATTAACAGAATGTGCATTCGCTCTGTAAACCGCAAAGGCCCAGCCTGCGGGCAAAAGTCAATATTTTCATTTCTTTAGTTAGTTACCTGTGCCAGAGTTCTTCTCTTGTGGCACCAGCAGAAATCCAGACAGAGCGCGGAGATAAACAAGTGCTGGCCAAAAAAGCACAAGGAGGAGAATTGCCGTTCGGCCGTCTGGAGCTCGCGTCGGCCTACGTCTGCTCCGGGAGCGACGAATGAAAAACAAAGTGGAAGAGGATATGACACCCCCCCGAAAACCCCCCCAAACGTCTCGCTGTCCAAAACAGAGTCGAGACTATGCAAGGGTTGAACTTGTGCAGAAATTGTATATAAACGTGTCATATATATATATATATATATATATATATATATATATATATATATATATATATATATATATATATATATATATATATATGTATGTATATGTCTTAAAATATTGTAATATTTATACTTGGGATTCATATTTAATCTTTTTTGCCAATTTGCATATAGAATTTATATGAATTTGTATTTTTTTTTAAGGAAATAAAAATGCTTACACGAGCGCACAGACTGCTCATTTCTCGGGGATCGACAGGCTCGCTCCTTTAACCGCAGGGGGCACAAATCCAGCCTTGGGGTCCGCTACTATGTAATCTGCAGTCTTCACATACCTTGGCATGGGCACAAGCTGAAGTTGTAATCCTTATGGGGGGGCAGTGGTGGAGACCAGCAGGTGTGCCCCTCAGGTTGTGTCGTAATCCTAAAGTGCAAACAATAACCTCAGTGACAAACAATAAATAATAGGGACTTCAATGAGGGGCTGTGGCAGAGAGTGGTGGGCCATCACTCAGGCGTGTTAGCCTCCTTAGTCGAGTGTCTGGTATAAGAAAAGTAAAAGAAGGCCTAGAGGCAAGGTGGGCACGGGCACTAGCGGGGGGATAAGGACCCTGGGTTGTAGGGGGCACACGAGTAGGAATTTCACTCCATTATTACATGTGGACGAGGCAATTCAATTAAACCTGAAAAACAACCGCCTGAGCTGAGAGGTAAGGGGGGGCATCATCTAGAATAGGGGGGACAAGTAAAACAAGCATCTCAGAGCAGCTGGGGCTCTACACACACCACAGAGGTATGGGGGTCTACAGAAGTATGGGGGGTCTATATGCACTACAGAAGTATTAAGGTCTACACACACTACAGAAGTATGGGGGTCTACACACACTATGGGGGTCTACACACACTACAGAAGTATGGGGGGTCTACACGCACTACAGAAGTATGGGGGTCTACATGCACTACAGAAATATGGGGGTCTACACGCACCACAGAAGTATGAGGGTCTACACGCAATACAGAAGTATGGGGGGTCTACACACACTACAGAAGTATGGGGGTCTACACTCATGCCAGTGCTCTTTTTGGCTCCTGCTGCTCATTCCAGCCAAAGGGCTTCACTCTGAGATGTTATGCTGAAGTACACACAACACACTCTAATAAGGTGAGCCACCATGGAGGTGAACCTTTGTAATGGCAGGTGGAGTGGAACCAAAAAAAGAAAAGTGAGCATGTGGTCAAAATCAGAGACACACTGCAAGTCTAAAGTGACTACTTGCTGCTCACAAGAAGGTGGGTCTTCAAGTAGATGAGTGGAAGAGACCTCAAAGCCCCTCTGGTCTACCACCTTCAGATCAGAGGGAAAAAGAGGGAAGGTGTAAATGATGGCGCCAACTCACGTACCAAGGTGGAACTACAGTCGTTACAGAAGCCCCTGAGATTCCCCTCCACACACACACACACGTCTGACATGGACCCGCTGGATAGGGCAAACCAAACTGAGAAAGAACCTCAGCATTGGAACTGAGAGAACTTCAGTGCTGCAGGACCCTGAATGTGTGGGCTGAAAGTCCAAGAACCACCTGGTCAGCCATCCACTAGAGAGATGTGGTTTTTGTGTTTAATGGTAGGTTGCAAAAACTGAGAAGGTCACTGCGAGGTTAGGATGGCACAAACATACATGATGTGCCCGTCGTGAGTATTGTGTCTTCAGTGAGTGCCAAATGATAGAACAGTGAGGTCACCAGACGGTTAGGCTGGCATGAGACAATAAAAAAAGGAGATGGACATCAGAGAGGGGCTGTGGCACCCAACAGAGCGTCTGCACTTTGCCCTGCCACACACTATGGCTGCTGCTGCCTTCCCTGAGTGGACCGTATGCTCAGTGAGGGCCCCTGAGAGGTACCTGACAGAGCATACCAATCGAGGGGCTGGCACCCCACAGCTGTTGCCCCTCATGCTGCTGCCCTTCATCCCCAGGAGGTTTGTGGCAAAGGCGCAGGTCCAGCTTAGCATTTTGGAAGCCCTTGGAATGAATCAGTTAGAAGAATGAACAGCATAAGGGCGCAACATGTTGTGCCAAGGGGGCCACCTTGAAACTGAGATTGGGAATTTGCAGGGGTCTCAGAAAAGAATAAATGGAAGACGGGACGTGGCCTCCTCACCAGGAAGAGCAGAAGCACCTAATGAGCTTTGGTGATGCCATCGAATGAGGAGGAGTAAAGGAGCAGAAGACACGAAGAGCATCGCCTTCAAAGTTGGAAGTGAGACAGGAGGTGAGCGAAGCCCCTCGAAGTGACCGAGTCGCACGAGGATATCAAGGCTCTGACGGTGCAGCAGTAGGGTGAGAGATGAAGAAGAGATCGAGAGTTTTTACATTTATACTTTCGACTTTCTTCGACAGCTCAGCAATTGAATAAAATGAGCACTGAGAGTGAGACCTTCAGTTACATTCAGAGAGGCACCTCGTTATCAGGACCACATGGCGGGCGGGCGGCCTTCCGTCTTTCTCTCAGGTGGACCCCAACGGTGGGTTTCTTATTTCAGTTTGACTTCAACTCTCACCTAACGTCATGTCCTTCAGTTCCTGGTTACGCCCTCCTGGTGTTTCAGTGCACACAGTAATCCTTAACTGGCCATACTGGTTTACCTTCCTGGGCGGCCACATTTCTACCACAGACCCCGACCCCCCCCTAAATGTTAAAGTGGCTGACGCACTCCTGAAATTCTGCTAAGTCCTCACTGAGTGTCACCGGCTGACACCACTTGTTCTTCTTCAGGTCGATGCCCACAACATGCCAGCTGGCCTCAAGTCGGCCGTGGACTCAGCTGAGCTCTGGGTGGTCCTGCGTCTTGTGGCTTTAACTCCAGGAGACTCTCTGTTAATTGTCTCATCTAATTATTTCATTAAATGAGTTTCTGGTTAAGACATCGCAGGATGAAGAAATGACAGCCGTACTAATTATCTCTAACTGGAAAGAGAATAAAAACAACAAACGACTGGACTGGAAAAGTCCGCAGCCTGCAAAGCTCATGTGGAAATGAAGATGGGGCTTCTGGAACCTGCTGGTCATAATGAAGCCCCCAGAGATTAGCACTGGGCTTTAGGACAGCCTTAGTAACCCTGAGGACCCTCTGAATGCGGGGATAAGGGATGAGGTCAAGGGCAAAAAAAAAAAAAAAAAAAAATTGAAAAAGGCTGAGGGTGGGAGGAGACAGCTGAATGACAGCTGAGAGATGGGTGTGGCCAGACAGGTGACCAGAAGAGGGCTGGGCGGGGCTAGAAAAGAGACTGGATGAGGGATGGGCGGGGCCAAAAGCTTGAGTGCCAGTGCACTGGGTGGGGCTAGACACGTGAATAGAAGATGGATGGGCGGGGTAGAGGGCTTGAGTGACAGTTGGCTGGGCACAAAGGTGGTGGTCTATGTAGAAAAACTGAAACTGGACGTCTCCGACGCACATGGAGAAGCGCAGTACTTGAGGGGGTCTCCTGAAATGTCTCAGCAAATTCATTGTGAAGGAAAGCAATTCAACCGTTGAAGGCGGACTTTTATTTTTTTGCCGACTCGTTATTTTCCACGACTGAGGCTACGGCCCCCAAAGTTCTTCCTTTGTCTTGGCAGTCTGCACATTAATGGTCTCATGCTAAGTATCACGTGGTGCGTAGAGCACAGAGAGTATGATAAGGTATCCCATAATGCACAGGGGGTAGTTTTCTAAATGTCCACCTCTGTAAACACATCACGGGTGGGGTGGCATCAGGTTAGGCGTGACGAGACATTTGAGTGACAGCAGGGGGCGTGAGGCTTCAAGCCTGGGCTGCAGCAGGGTGGGTCGAGTTAGAGAGGGTCTCATATTACACAGCACCAAGTGCCTGACCCCACCCTCCTACACACTCGCCCTACACCTTGGTGATCCCAAATGAGCCCCCAAAAATATCCCCGGAGAGAATTACGCTCAGATCCCACCCCATCTGTCCTTTGTCCTCACATGGACATGCTGGCCTTGGCGCTGGCCGTGGCGCTAGGACTTCCAAGTCAGCAAACAGCAGCTTTACCAGTTGAGCTACAGGGGACCACCTTCAGCCGATGTGAGTTGGTGGACCCCCTGACCTCCAGCAGCAGGGTCTCTCCTGGAGGTATAAAGGCTGCAGTGACTCCGAGGGGCCACTAGAGGCAGCGTTGGGATTTTGGAGGGTTCAGAAAACAAGACGACGAGGCGGACTCTTTGACATTATTATTACTACTCGCCAACTTCCACCTGTGGCTTCTCTCTCATTGAGCTCAAAAAAACAAAAAACTACGGCGGGCGAGGAGAGACGAGGAAGAGGACAAGATAAGCACCCACCCAAGCTGTCCCTCTAAAGTCCACCACTCACTTTTCATGCCATTTTCTCCCTGTGATCGTCCCTCCCACAGAGGTTAACATCAACGGCTTGTAAAGGGGTACCAGCAGCAAAGAGACCCCCGGTGTCACAATTAAACATGGAGCCACTAGGGGGCAGTGCGCCTTCTTCAGGTACAGGATGTCCCCCAATGCCAAGGAGTTCAGACACTGCAGGAAGCAGGAGGGCATGTGAACCAGGACTGGCAAGAGAACCCCCCTGGCAGACAGTTGGCAGCCCTGGGCCAATAGATGAAGAAGGCAGGAGCAGCAAAGGCTGGCAGGTTGCCGGTACTTCCTCTCCCAGCCCCAAATTAGGGTGGTCTGTCGTGGCAGCAGTGGGCACCTAGCCTGGGAACATGCCCACTGTGACCGGACTAGACTGCACCCCTCATTGGCACCTGGCCAGGGCACATGCCAACACTCACAAAACAGGCCTGGGCTCCAAGGAAGCCTAAAGTGAAAAAAGGAGACACTTTGAGCTCTGAATGGGAGAAGGAACCCCTGAAGACCCCCGGCCTTGTTAGAACTGCGGACAGGTGGAAGGATCATAGGGGGTGCGTCCAGAGAAGTACTGGGGGGCCAACTGGGTTGCCCATTTGAATTGTAATTTCCAGGCAAAAGGCAGACAGGTGGGTCTGTGGGAAGACGGCATGAAGCCCCCTGGCACTTCCTTTGCCCGCAGCCGTCGAAGATTTGCGTCACTGACTGAGTGAGGCGGGTGGGCAGCCACAATTGAGACGACTTCACTTTGTGGTTCAGCTCAGAGCAGACCCGCCTCAGGCCTCCAGTCTACTGTAGACTACAAACTGCCAGAGACAGGACCCCCGCAGGATGGGTGGGTGTGTGGGGGCCTGGCCCGACGTTCCTTTTTTGTATTTTTTTCTCTTCACAGAAGAGCAGCAGCAGCGACTGTAATTACACGGGTGGGACTCATCAGCGCCCCCACTAGGGGCCTCCCCAGGTGTAATCGCAGCACTTTGGGGCTCACGCTGCTTTGTGACAAGTCTGCTGTCACCGAGGACACAACACAAGGGATGCAATCGAGGGAAACATACAAACAAACAAAATCAAACGCAAAGTAACAGAAATAAACAAAAGAATCAAAAATAACAGAAGACGGGAACCCTTGAACCCGAGCAACAACACCGACGCCGGCCCATTGGGTGGGCTCTGCAGTTCATGCTAATAAAGCGCCTGTCACCTGTGGCCCCCCGCTCCGAACAAAAAGAAGGGGTGGGGCTTTTTTGGTAGTGGGGACAGTCCTGGGGACAATGATGAAAAGGGGGCGGGGTCTGTGACGAGCACGAGCGCTGGGCTCCTTTGTCCTCCAGGTGTCCTTTATATTTATGCTAACTGTGATGTCACATAACCCCTCCCACTTATTAAACCCCACCAGCTGAGGTGCCCCAAGTGTGGTAAAGGCAGGAAGTAATCAGGCAGACACCCACTATAGCGCCTTGATCCTCCACACCAGGGGTCTTGGGCTCCTGCACTGCACTGGGGGCTGCTTTTTAATTTGCGCTAATAGCTTCATCAGAAGTTAAATGAAATCTTTGGGATGAAGTTGTGTCTGAATGTCGTCACCTGTCCTCCCTGTCAAAGGGGGCTTCAAGGCACCCCCCCCCCACAGCGCACCACTTGGATCAAAGTCATGAAAGGCTCTCAAAGATTTAACTCAGTCCCCATTTGTACTCGGGAAACGAAAAGGCGCTATATCAGCTGCAGACTCCAAAAATCACAATCAGCCAGCCTAAGACTCACACATCCCTGTCTCGTCCGGCCGTGTCGGACTGTCCCAGCAAAGGAGGGAATCTGTCACCTCTAGTGGCCCCCCCAGCAGAACTGACCCTCCAGGGCAGCCTGGCCTCCATAGTGAAGAAAAAACGTGGGAAAGAAAAAAGGGGCAGCAAGAGACGGTGACGTCACGTCGGACCGCGTGGGTTCATTGTCACATGTACAGCATCCAATGGAAACCTTACTTGGGGGCGCTAAATAAACAGGCCACATGTCACCAGTCGCCGGTGCCATCATTAATGGGGAGCTATCGGACTTCTGAAAATAACCACATGACCTCGAACCAATGACATCCATGAGCACATCGCCCTCTAGCAGCCCTGCCTTCATCACACCATTCATCGCCTTTCTGTGTCTGGCTACGGCGCCCTCTAGTGCCTCACACCTGTCACTCCTGTAATCCTAACTATGGCGCCCTCTAGTGCTTCACGCCCGTCACTCCTGCAATCCTAACTACGGCGCCCTCTAGTGCCTCACGTCTGTCACTCCTGTAATCCTAACTACGGCGCCCTCTAGTGCCTGACGCCTGTCATTTCTGGTATTCTTCAGAGGCTGGTGAGATTTGTTAACTTCATCGCCACTCAACTCTGCACTGTCAGCAATGGCATCCCTGCGTATGTCTCATCTCCATCACCTCCATCACTTTCTAGTAGCACAGTTACTAACCCGATTACATTAAATAGACTTTATTACACATCAAGAGGAAATTCACAGTGGTATTGGTAAGCCTAACTTCAGCGCCCTCTAGTGTCTGAACTCTCCCTTTCTCAAGGAGTCCCTTATATAGCGCCTTTCCTGGCTTTAGTGCTTTTTTGGATGTTTTAGCAGAAGAAATGACCGATTCAAGTTCACAATGAAGGTCAGCAGTGGTAACTGAACCTGCAGCCACAGCTTAGCCACCAGGGGGCAGTGCTGCTGTGTAGCAGGGGGGGCCTTCTAGCTGGCGCAGCCTTAACGATTTTTAAAATTATGTGCAAATGTCACGAAGTTGAACCCAAATGAAGAACTTTTGAGTGACATGCTGGCCCGGACTCCTGGGGCTTTGGGTGCCATGTGGTTTTTGCTTTGCTCACGGCTGACGTCGCTCATTCCTCCGGCGTGCTGCACAAAGAGAGAGGCCTGTGGATCGGAGCGGCCGCTCAGTCCGGGTTCGGAGAGTGCATCGCAGACGCAGGCAATTACAGGGTTCAGCGAGGGAAGCGGACGATTAGCCAGGCCGTGTGGTTTGCCCTGATGGCACCGATGCTGGCTGGCTGGCTGGCTGGGCGAGGAACTTTAGAAAAAAAAGAAAAACATGGGCTCTGCATTCAAAACAGAAAGGGGGCCAATGCAGGAGGCTGTGCAAGGCACTATATTTAAAAAAAAAAATGGGATCAAGGAGTAGGAGGTGGTCCAAGGTGTAAAACTCACCCAAAAAAAGAAACCAGAAGGGGGCGCTCTTCACTCGAACAACCTCAATGCATCTGCCTGTGAACCCCTTTAACTGAGTTCAGCATACATGGGGAGCAGTGGGCGCAGGGCAAGAACCCACCCTGGAGGGGATGACACTGCTACGCCATAAATCAGCCCAAAACGGGCAGCAGTGGCACCTACAATGAAACAAGGAGATATTGAGCCATTTGGGGAGAGTGGAAGTGGCACGTACCCAGATGACAAGAATCCACTTACCATTTTATTAACTTAATTTGAAGGTTGTGGGATTCAGGGCCCACTCCCCTGCAGGAGGCCGCAGTCCAGTAAAGCGTCTGTGGACCTTCGGGCAGCGCTGTCCAGTAGGTGTGCTGGCATTGGCACCGGCGGCCGGCCTGCAGCTCCTTAACTTTTTTTACTCTTTTCATGGTTTTTAAATTCTTGTTTACTGCTGCCCTCTGGTGGACATGGGTGGCTCCTGCAAAATCGCACTCAATTCCGAGTCGGTCGCTGCCCTCTTGTGGACGCATAAAACTACCGCCAGGGAAACCTCACGTCGAGTCAAGGCGGCGGGCAGCTGCTGTTCGTGGTGGTGACTTCCTTCTTCAGAGGTCGTTTGTCACGAAGCTGAAGATGTTCTTCGCTATACAAAGGCGCTATATAATCAAACAGCTTGGCTCTTTGCAGTGACGCCCTCTGCTAAGCTGGACGGTGACTCGTGTTAAACGCACGTTGCCTTATATAGCGCCTTACCTGTGACCGGACAGCAGGTCATTTCTGCACTTCACAGTTACGACTCTTCGTCTTCTTTCCTGGTGGCTCTTCCGTTTAACCGGACATTCAAATCAATTCCTTTGCTCTCATTTTGCCGTCACCTCTCGGTGCTGTTCGCCATACAGAGGCGCTAAATAAAAATCAAAGTGGAAGTCCCGTGTTATCACATCAGTGTCACGTCACCGTTTAGTTTGGACTCCCAGGCAACGCAATATATAGCGCCTTACAGAGGAGGCTCCGCCCTCAACTACAGCGCTTTCTCCTGCACGACTTGCACTTCTGTGACGGTTCTGGACTGGCACGGCATGGCACGTCACGGCGCCACTTCTTTGGGTGCTTTAAGATGCGGACCACCACGTAAAGGCGCTATATAAAAGGCTCAGCACCTCTCTGCCCAGCCGTTACCTTGAAGTACAGACGTCCCTGTATATAGCGCCTTGCATCGCAATACCGACAGTCGACTTTTCTCAAATGGTTACCGACAGACCAGCAGCCGCCCCGGCGATTACCCCAATCCCGAAGACCCCGCACTTGCGGCCGAGCCCACCACCACATCGCTCCTCTCATCTTCATCTGCCTTCAGCTGCTCTTCTTCACGGTGCCAAGGCGCTGTCACCTAACGCATTATAAAAACCAGAGGACCGTCAGTGTCCCCCTATATAGCGCCTTACACATCACACACACTTCAACAGTTTAAACGCATTTTCTCTTTTTTTAATTGGAATTCTCTCTTTTTTATTAATATGGGGCAGCAATGAAACAGCGGCAATGCCCAAATCTTTACAAATATAAGACAAAATAATATGAAATCTATGACTTATCAAAGATAGACATTTTCTTTATAATAACATTAAACAAAAAGTCAGAATTGGAAAACAAAACGAACACAAAAACGTCGCGGAGCTTCACAAAGAAACCCCGGAGAAGTAAGCAGCTACTCGGATGAGAAGTGAACGCCAGGGGGCTTCCTGAGACATGCGACCGACCACTCAGGACCCACCCGCTGCTCCGAGGGGGCTGCTATATAGCGCCTTTTCAGACCTCGTGTCCGTGATCAGGCTGATCGAGACCACCCTACTCCGCCGGCTGGCACTTTTGCTAAAGCAGCCGCAAGTGGTCAGAAGTTTGAGGACGTCCACTACGGGGGCTTTCATCTTATGTGGACTAAATTAAGAAAAAAAAAAAATCAAGTGCTTCCTAAAAAATATGGGGGCTGAACAGACCCCCCCAATAATTGAGAAAGAATTACCAAGGCAGTGGCTACGGAGCGCCTCCCTGTGGACTCAACATCTCGACAGGCTCCGCCCCAATCCACCCCACATGACCCCCAATAACAAAATCAAAACGTACCAATAGCATAAATAAATAGAGTAACACAAAAGACACAGGAGCTACCCAGGGGGTCCCGGGGGGATTGACCCTGCAGTCAGGTCAGAGTGGAGAGCTCGATAAGAAACCCTCCCAAAAGATGGCCAGCGCCCTCTGTGGCCGACTGCGTGACAAAGTGACAGCCAGTCAGCCGCTGGCCTCTCCATTCTTGGCTGCAGTGACGGTCAGGGGTCGGGGTCGGGGGTGGGGTGGGGGCTCAGATCCAATCGCTGTGTCACGCCAGACCGGAGTCTTTGGCCATTTTGTAAAAGATTCCTTTCTTGGCAAGAAGATTAGCCGGAGTGTCAAACTCGACCACTTGACCTTTGTCCAGGACCAGGACCCTGCAAGGGACAGAAGAGACAAAGAAAGAAAGAGTCACCAGGTCCTTTATACTGGAGAGACCACCACATTGACAAAGACCACTGGTGGCCAGCTGCACCCCACTACTGGAAAAAGTCAAATCCTTACACAGGTGCCCCTAAATAAATACTGGACAACAGTGGAGAGCTGCCACTACACGGACCCCCTCTATGAACATTACTGGACAGCCCACTGAAGCCCCCTAGACACTCGGGTGTCACCAATAACAACTTTGCTTGGGCAGGCAGCGCCCCTCTCTGGATGTGAATTTGGGTTGAGGGGTTCAGAGTAGGGTCACCGTGACCAGCTGAGACAAAGGAGACCACCATGCACCCTCCACACCCCCAAAACACCCCACCCGGGCTACCAGCTCCAAGTGCGTCTCCTTGTGGCCCTTGGACTCTCCTCGCTACACTTGGCTGTTGGTCGCCAGCCGCCCCCCCACACGACTCTCTAGAAACTCCACTCCCCGTACGGACCACCTCCTCCTGCCTTTTTACCAATAAGGCATGTTCTCCCCTAAACCCCCCGCCGCCACAGTACCTGGTGTAGTCCATGATGGTGTTGAGGCGGTGGGCGATGGTCAGGACGGTGCACTCTTCAAACTGGCTCCGGATAGTCGACTGGATCAGGTTGTCCGTCTCCAGGTCGACGGCAGCCGTGGCCTCGTCCAGGACGAGAATTCTGGTTTTGCGCAGCAGGGCCCGTGCCAGGCACACAAGCTGTCGCTGGCCCACGCTGGGGACATGAAGAGGCGACCAGAGGTTAGCCCAAGTCCTCGCCACCAGGCTGCAGCCCGACTCAGCCACCCACCAATGGGAGGGCAAACTACTCACCTCAGGTTCTCGCCACCCTCGGAGCACTCGTGGCCCAATTTGTCCTTCAGCCCGGACACAAAACTCTTGAGGTGGGCAAGCTCCAGGGCATTCCAGATCTCCTCATCAGAGTAGGCGTCGAAAGGGTCCAGGTTCATCCGCAGTGAGCCCGAGAACAGAACTGGTTCCTGCAAGGGATCAAAGAAGGTCACTGGGGTGGGCAGCAGACATAAACCCCTCCCCCGGACAAGGCCTCACTTCCCCGATACCTGAGGGATGATGGTAATGCGAGAGCGCAAGTCGTGCAGACCCAGGGAGGCAATGTCAGTGCCATCCACCAAGATGGCTCCTTGCGCCGGCTCAATGATACGGAACAGGCCCAGGGTCAAGGAGGACTTCCCAGCGCCGGTGCGACCCACAATTCCCACCTGCGGACAAAGGAGGAGAAAATGATACACATAACTCAGGTGAGAGCATTAGGGGCCAGGAAAGACAATGGGGGTCCAATAGGGTAAAGTGCTGAGAAACGGTGGGCTCCCGTGATTCAAAGCCCCTAAAACCAGACCATCACCCACCACCCTGTGCGTTTTACCTTACTGAAGTATCGGTGACCTTATAAAAGGTAGATGGGGTCCTAAAGGGTACAGCTCAACCCCCCTAAACCAAACCAACAAATCAAGCCAGTGGTAACCAGTTTAGCCACAAACTCCCAGTGCCTCCCACTACCCTCGACGCTCTGATCGCAGCCAAGCGAGCGGATTCCCAACGTGACCTCTCACCTTCTCTCCTCCTTCGACGACAACACTGATGTCCCGCAGGGCAAAATCCAAGTCCTCCCGATAACGCAGGCCGTACTGGCGGAATTCGATGCGACCGCTTGTGGGCCAAGTGGGTGGCAGCGTCGTCTCCTTGGACTTCCACTGTGCCTGAGGGGGAAGAAGTTGAACATGGGGACGCAGATTGAGAAACGTCCACTCCAGGTAAGAGAAGACACAACAGCGCCACCTGTGGGCAAACCCGGAAATGCTCCCGATACCCCCAGTGATGAGAATGAAGTCTTCAGTTTATTAAATATTCGAGGGTTTGATTTTTTTTGGAAGATGTGGCTTCAGTGTGTGCCCACCACTATAACTCCATGACTTATTAGGGAAGACCAGCGTCACCTTCACCTGTGGGCGTTTAAACAGGAGTTCAGCACAAGGAGAAGCAGAACAGACATCTTGACAAGCGGGTGTCGGGAGCAACTCCACGAGGCTGAAACGGTGGGCTTTACAGAGGATTACAAGATAACATGGGCCAGGTCTGAGACCACTCTAGAAAAGGGGTCCGTACGATCTGTCCTTCTTTGGAACCATCAGCCAGACAGACTGAGGGGAATAACCAACGTGTCTGAACACAGAGCTCAATTCTGGGAAGAATTCGCAAACGGAAAGCAGACGTTATGTCAGTTTCTGTCAGAGTGTGTGCGGTTAAGCTCAGCTAAACTAACCAGCGTGTGCATGCTTATCAGGGGAGGGCAAACGGGGGGCACGGAAAAACGAGTCTTAAAGGTTACG